>NC_073691.1:77544302-77844302 GCF_029784155.1 Uranotaenia lowii
CCTATTAGCCTTGTATACGATTGGTTGATCGAGTGCGCGCTCTCTTCCATTATTGCGGATGATCGACGCCACGGTCCAAAAGTAGTACGCACTGATAAGCGTGCACCATTCCTTTGCTGCCGCAGTCTTTATAAGCTTCGAGACTACTGACTCTTATGAACTGTTTTCTTTTCGAGTTAATTGAGTTTCTGACCAGTCTTGAGGTTGAACAGGGTCAAAACTCATTTTTTATTGATAAAAATGCAGAAATCACCGTTTCCTGATTGAATTTGCACGGATATGAAAGCATTTTGAGTTCATGAATTAAGTTTTCCAAATTTCACTAGAATGTGATCGGTAAATGAAATGAATCCGGCTCGAAGGACCAAATGTTCATCGGGTATGACCGAGTGGGGAGATTTGAATTTCTTAGTCGTGAATGAACTGAATAAGATTCGATAGGGATTTTTATTGAAGTTTTGATTTTTTATTCGATTCTTTCGATTGTTGGAATCTATTGCGGAGCCGATCACATACGGCTAAAATAGAAACAGTACTGTAAAAAAACAACGCCCAAAGATCTTGAAAACATTTTTGCATGGCAAAATTTTCAAAATGTGCTACATAAGTGTCCAAATTTCTACCGCTTTCCCAACACCAGTGAACTTGCTCTAAATGTAATAAATCCGGCTCGAAGGACCAAATGTTCATCGGGTATGGCCGAGTGGGGGGACTTGGATTTTTTAGTCGTAAATGAACTGAATAAGATTCCATGGGGATTTTTGATGATTTTTTGATTTTTTTTTCTTATTGCGGAGCCGATCGTTTGGATTTTGGTCAAATTAAAACCGTTTTAGGGACTCTCCCGAAGCTTAAGTTAATCGCTCAGGTGGCCCCGGATTGTATTGTATTTTATTAATGTATTTCAGAGATTAATGTTTGTCAAAAAAGACAGAGAACCAATTTTGCAATTTAATGCCTAGGGAACTTGTACCTGTAAAGACAACGTCCAATATGCAAAACGCTTCTTTTTGTTGAAAGATGATACATTTTGTGGAAACACAATCAAAGCAACCAAACGAAAGCAGCTCAGAACAAAAATGCCGAAAATAACATTGTCACACGAATGCCAAATTCCATCTTCGACGGGTCTTTTTTCCGTTGTGTATTTCGCATGCATGCATGCATCCATGACATGCTTTGATTGTCGCTTGTCCGTCGGCTCAAATTCAGCCGACGACAATCTTTGTGTGGAAGGTCAAACATGGATCAGAAAGAGAGAAAACCGGTAATAAAGTTTCTTTCCTTATGCATTCGTCACGTGTGTAGTTTTGTGTAGGAAAGTTTTTTTTCTCTCCGGGTTTTGTTTTGCACGTTCGTTCCTCTACAAATTTGACGGATTGCTTTGATGACAAAACGAAACGACACAAAAGTTTTAATTTGTGGAAAATGAATTCACCAACCAGTTGGTGCAGTGTTCAAGTTCAATGAATGGAAAAATTCAAATCAACTGGGTTGTGCACACACATGAAAATGGCGAATTCGTCAATTTCACGCTAAAATGACAGTTTAGCAAAAGCGTGGTTGCTGGAAGATTAAATTAGTTTCACCTTTTCTTTTCACTGGATCACGGATTGAAGACAGGAACAAATATAGGAGAGGTCGCGCTTGGTAAGAAGATTCTGTGTCATCTGCTTTCAGCTGCCGGATTTAACGTTGCGTTCGGAACGGAAAAATCTTTTAAAGAGGACTCTGGACCTGGAAACCCTGAAGAGAGCAGGAATACATCGGATTATTTTCCTGAATGAATGAAAAGAGGAAGCACGGACATCTTCTCCTTCCGTGGAAGAAGCTGGACGGACTCCTTGCAAACGGATGCTGCCTGTCTGACATAAATCATTTTTATTAACTTCAGACGGAGCGTGACTCGCATAATTTCACGTCCGAAGCAACGGTCCCGATACCTACCGACTGTTGTCTGTTTGCGTCCGTCGTTCTTTTCTGCAATGTCACTCTCTTGGTGCTTGACGCTTGGCGGAGCTGTGATTCAGTGATTCGGCCTCTAGCGATGGATGCTGCTGCCTGGACAGATATCGTTCGGCTGTAATTTATCTCAATATTTTGCATCCTCATTAGGCGAAATGATCCGTTTGATTGGGGCTCCCGGGGGTCGTCGTTCCGCTCGTTTGTTTATTTTTTTTCTCTTCTTCTGCAGGTCACCGTACAACAACTGTCAGCCAAGTAGAGAGGCGTGGCCGATGTGCGGAAAAGTTGTTTGGAAGTTATGTTATTGTTTAACCACAAATTGCTTTGGAAATGCGTCGAAACCGCACACACGCACACACATCACGTATGCACCGCCATCTGGTGGCAAAATCTGTCGGTCGGTCGATCGGACCGGAATCCATTGTTCAATTTTCATATTTCGTGCTGCTACCGCCGGAAAAAACCAGTCGAGAAACGTGATGCGTGTAGTTATGCAAAGTTGCCGCGCTGCGGCTAGCACGTGCTTTCGAGAGTCGCTGGAGTTCTTCGTGAAAGTTCTTTGGAAGTCGAGCGAACTGTTGGAGGATGTCTCCGGCCTGGAAGCTCGGCGGTGGCAACGTTCATGGAAATGCGGTTTTCATCTGTATGAAGCCATTTGCAAGTGCTTTTCCTAAGGAATTCGCCCGGGTTTTGCGGTTATCGAACCGATGCGGTGTGGCACAATACCAAAACAGCTGAAAGACGAAGAAGAATGAGAGCAGTTTCTCACAGGCGGCCGACTCAGTTGCTTCCATCCAGACCAAGCTGGAGTTGAATGTCTTGGAGCCCGACACGTCAGTTTCAATTATTCATCTAGAAACGGCTCCCATTCTCCTCCGGTAATCGTAGAACGCGTAGAACTTTGGATCCGGGACAAACCGGAAACACGAGGCGGTGGAAAAACTTTCACCTCCGTCTTTCTCTCTCTTGGTTGAATCCTGTAGCAACCGGTCGGAACTATCCGGAACAAGTTGATTTTACTATGTTGTATAGCCTCCGGAACCGACTAAAAGAAGCGATAGGAAGGTAGATGCTCACTCTTTCTCTGCTCTGCTATGGACGCTTTCAATTACTTCAATTAATTAGTGGTAACAGAGTGTACGAATTTGTCCGGATCGATCGGTACAAATGGCCAACGTCACCGTTTTGACCACAAAGTTTACCTGTCCCTTCCCCCCAAAAGGCTTCCTCTATCCGGAACCGTAAATTCGAATCATTCATCCAGTTCGGTGTGTCGAGGTCGGACTAAAGTTGGGATGGTGATATTTTCAATTGTGGTTTTTCTCGGAGCCCGAAACCGGAGCCGGGGGAAGCGATGCTTCGGTAATCGAACCACTGGGTAGAGGCGGCGGGATGCAGATTGAGCTGTGCACTTTGGTTTCACCGACGCAGTCACAGCCGATGGCCGAGGAATTTGTCTGACGAATGGTTTCCTTGGTCCGGTGCCATCATCCGGATACAGACCAACTGCATATGGTCGCCGTATGTATGCACACGGTTCATTTGAGTGACCGGGATTTTGCAGCCGGGATCGCTCGACCTAAATGTTATGGTTGCTCGCTCCGCCTCCTCCCAGACGTAATTACAGTTTGATTGGCGTTGGGCGGATTGCGGGGGGATGTGCAATTTCAACATCTTCCTATTGGATCGGGGACCTTTGAAAGTGTCGGAATTTGGTGGTAAAGTTTCGTCCAATGGTTATCATAACATACAGATTTCATCTCTTATTGAACCTTTCTTTTAAAATATGGGCAAAGAAACGCATAAGAGAACACAACGGCTGATTTTCGACCTAATTTTAGTACTGATTTCCTATCGATTACCGTACGCAAAATGTAATGGAGTTCCGATAGGGACTTCCCTATCGGAATTTCATCACATTTTGCGAGCGGTTATCACGAAAGAAAATCAGTACTAGAAGTAGGCAAAAAATCTGACAGAACGAACTAACGGATATATTTTGAGTCTTTAAAAATGAGTTTTGGGCCACAATTTAATCTAATGATCCGACGAAAATTTGACCGATTCCAGGCGGAAAATCTTCCGTACTGGGATCTTGTCCTGGAAACTTGACAAGATCCCAGTACGGAAAAGCGGCCTGAAATCGGTCAGATCTTCGTCGGATCATTAGATTAAATTGAGGCCCAAAACTTCAATTTTGAAAACTCAAAATATACCCGTTATATGAGTTTATTTTGGAAGGCTCGGTCACTTAAAACTGCTGATCGCAAACAAATAGTCAAAACCATAATGGAGGAAGATTTTCTTCGAATTTGACCAGCAATTTTGGATGCACAACGCGATGGATGGACACTTTCACAGTAATTTCACAGTAAATTCTGACTAAAATTCTGTAAAAACTTTTGTCCATTTTTTTTTTATGAACCATTGTTTTCATTTGACTCATAGCCCCGAATGACCCGGGTGGTTAAAAGGTCTCAAATTAATTATAATCATAATAATAATTGTTTTCATTTGTGCTTCTCATTCAACATGAAAAGTCAATAAAATTTCCTACATTTTAAAAGCTGCTGGAACGTTTTGTTTGTTTATCAAGCGGAATTTGAACTGAAACAAAACTGAGCTAGACCTCAGTGAAAGCCTTTAGGAGTGCTTTCATTTTTTTCATTTTCGTTCAATGGTCATCATAACCTATAGATTTCTTCTCTTATTGAACCTTTCTGTTAACCAATGGGCACTAAGATACGCATAAATACGCGGAAAATTTAAGTCCGTTTTCGTCGAATTTTCGGCCTACTTGCAGTACTGATTTTCTATCGGGATTACCGCACGCAAAATGTGATGAAATTCCGATAGGGGTACCACGATAAGAAATCAGTACTATCCAAGTAACCAATAGAAGCAGGGCGAAAATCCAACAAAAACGGACACACTGGTATATTTTGAGTCTTCAAAAATGAAGTTTTGGACCACAGTTTAATTTAATGATCCGAACAAAAATAGACTGATTCCTGGCCGTCTTTTCGTACTGGGGTTTTGTCAAGTTTTCGGGACAAGATCACAGTACGGAAAAACGGCCTGGAATCGGTCAAATTTTCGTCGGATCGTTAGATCAAATTGTGGTCTAAAATTTTATTTCTAAAGACTCAAAATATACCCGCTATGTAAGTTTAAACCCGCTTAAAACTGCTGATCACGAACGTTTTCTTTGAATTGGACCGAAAATCTTGGACGCGCATCATGAGCCAATTTATTTGAATCTTCTGCGCAACTTGCGTGAATGAATGACTCAAAACTATCCTCACGTTTCCTAGATAATAGGATTTAAGTGGGTGTTGAATTCAGACAACGGTTTTCAATGCTTCAAACTTAAATTTATAAAATCAGGTAATTTCACAGTAAATTCTGAATAAAATTCTGTAAAAGCTCTGGTTCAATTTTTTCATCAACCATTGTTTCTATTTGTGCTTCTCGTTCAATTTGAAAGGTCATTAAAATTTCCAACATTTTAAAAGCTGCTTGAAAGTTTGGTTTGTTTATAAAGCGGAATTTTAACCGAAATAAAATTGAACTCGACTTAAGTTAAAGCCCTTGAGAGTTTAGTTTAGGAAAATATATTATTGAAATAGTATTTTTCTAATTAAAAAATATCATGACTCAGTTCGTAACTTTGATCAATATTCCAAGTATGTTTGAACATGAAGCAAAGTTTTTCTCAGCAGCTTTTGGTTTATGAATCAGAACTTCACACTTTCGATCAATAGAATTAATGTAGATTAACGAGGCTGAATCCGAGCTTAGTTTAATCCGTTTTCATTCGAGCAGTTTCATTTCGAGTTATTTTTTCATGGCTGGGTTGCCCAATCAGTAAAATCGATCAAAAATTTCATCTGTTTACCAAACTTGCGGGCATTTTTTGCCAGTTTCTTAGTTTTAATATCCAGACCGGAAAAAAGGATGAAAATCCGTTCGAAGTCGTGCGAAAATGAAACGCCTTTTCGGACGACGCAAGCTCCGCCAAGAAAAACTGACCGATTTCGACCTCAAACCGAACCAAATCGTAATGACAACTTTTATTTTTGACAATAATCGGTCCGATGGAACAACCGCTACCGATCTGGGTAATACACCTATTTTGGTACACTGTAATTGATCCAATAGTCAGACTTATTTGAATTGCTCGCTGAATGTTTCAAAAGGCACTAACACTACGGTTTTTAACGATATTATCTTCGGATGAACTTCATCAACCCGTGTTGAGGATGTGCTCTTCATTTTTCTGATTATCGGCAATCAACATCTACTCAGACGGCAGAAGAAGTAATAGCAGCAATCATGCGATGAGCAGCCATATATTATTTGGTCTGGCCCGAAGACATGTCCTTCCATTCAGATCAACGGAGGATCGGAGAAAGTACCGAGAAGACCCACTCGTTTCCAAATTCCAACCACGTTTCCGATGTTTACCCGGGCCCAAACCCATACGTAATTTCGTAAAGGGGCTCTGTTGACGGCGAATCATTTCGCTCATGATTGACAGTTCTACCTCTACGCGGCGGCAAATCGCGGTTATCATCATCCGGAACTAGACCAAAAGCGGGCACACATTCCGACAACTACAACCGGAGAAAATTCGTTTTAATAATCTTTGTATTGCTCGACGAATCGTCAAACTCTTCTTCAAGGAAGCGGATGAGAGCGAGGAAGATTCGCCGACGCCATCCTAAGCACACTTTTGATTCCGGGCACGTTTTCCGTATTCCGCTGCCATCTACCGGAGGAGTAGCAGAAAATATTCCGAATAAAATGTGAACTGAATGGGGTTAAGCTGCCCGGCAACAACCCTTGTTTACCTGCAGACTATGACGATGCCCTGGGAAAGGCTTTTGGGGCTTGCAATGGCCACACGACGGTGACGGCACTCACGTCCTCGTCACGGAACAAATGTGATTCATCATCGGCAGTCGTTAATCCCCACAACCCCTTGCGTGTGGGTGGTTTATTCAGGAAGAAAGATGGATTCCTTTTTTCGGAACCACCGAAAACCCCGGAAAATTCGGTATGCCCAGAATATGAATTAGTCAGTCAGTCAGTCAGTCGGTGCGAGTTGACATCGCCTGGAGGCTGCGTGCTTTGGATGTTTCCGAATGCCGGTAGCAATCCACGTGTCCACGTACAGGGGAACGACCGAATCAATCAAATCGAACAACTGCGTTTTAATTTCCATGGCGAACAGTGACAGTTTCTTGATCGGTTTTGTCGTTCCATGATGGCTTTTAGAGGACAAAAACAAAAAAAATGCAATTTTTCTAACAGGGTATTTCATGGCTTACTATTGTTTGGCAATATCAACGAGAGTTAGATGTTTAGAAAAAAATGGAAGTCATATTTTCATTTTGTTCTTATTTTCATTGAAGTTTGTGTAAAATTGCAGATTTTGTTGTTAAATTGACGTTTTTAGTCTGAAAGTGACTCGAGCTGAAGGAAGTTGTGAAAATGTCGTTAGCTATAATCGATTTATCCATCTTAAATATAAGATGTCATAATTCAAACTACTCGGCAGCTGAACCAATATCCAACTGTTACGTAAACCTTTCATTTTGAAGAACCGTACACGTGTAAAAACAAATATTTCCGGACGGCACATTCGAGTGAGCGGCTAGCTGCAGCAGCTTTCCTCGACTTTCTCGGGTATCATATTGCAAAACAAAACAGCAAAACAGCACAGAAAAAATCACTTCTAAAAATACCTCCTCAGAACGACGACGAGCCATAAAATCCTTGCAACAACGTTGTTGTACCTCACCGTATACCGTACACCCAGAAAGAATTCCGAATGAATATAAATAAACTAATCGTTTGCTTTTCCTTTCTCTGCTTTTCTCTTCATTCCAGCGGTCCATAAAGGACATCCTGTGCACCCAGCAGCGGGAATGCGCTATGGTAAGTTATATCTCCACGGTATCCTGGCTAGGTTTCCGGTTTTTCCTGTGCTTGTGTGTTTCTCTCTATTTAGTTCACTGCCTTCGAACGACAGAGCTGTATAACTGGAAAACTTATTTCCGGCCCGAAATGACCTTCGCCAGAAATGAACCATCCGCAAAAACCTCGGAACGGAACGGAACGAATCGAAACCGATAAATGTGGGGTTGGGATGCACTTTTGTTTAGGAATAAACAGGGACACTGTGAGATCGAAACTAGGGAATTGGGCACTGTTTTTTTTCGTAAAAATATATTACAAAAATTTTTATATGATGACGATAGAGGGAGGCTTTCATCAAACACATCACAAAAAATCTGTAAAATGTATCCTATACGGTCTAAGCCTTTTTAAACATCAAACTACCACTAAAGATCATTCATTGAAAAGTTAAGCTAAGCTAATTCCAACCAGAAGATCGTAAGGCTTTCGTGTTTCTTCAAAAAACGCTTCTGTTAACACTCGTTGAGGTGAACCTCTCCGTTTAAAGTCCCGGTAGTCGCTTGCCAACTTATGCATTTCTAGGAATCGTCTGCTTCCCCACTTTCTCCGGAACATCAAACTTGTACTTGGGTGTGAAGAGCAGAAGCCCGAGAATCTGCCGGAAGTTCACCTTTACATTTAGAAGTCCTTGATTCTCTTATAGATTTATTTTACACAGATCTAACTTTATGACCCCTGATCATCAATAGAGCATCCATTCTGACCGCATTTCGCCTTCCAATCAATGCTCAGTTTTTCGTAGTAATGTTTAATCACACACGAATTTCCCAGATACTCAAACAAAATCTAGTGGCGACGTTGCTCCTGGAACAACACCATTTTTCACAATTTTCGAAAAACTGACAGCAATCAAAATACAATGTAAACAATACACACTAAACTACTTCTACCCATTTTTTTTAACAGAAAATACCCAGTAAGAAAATTTTGACAGCGTTTTTCTAAGCTGCGATTCAATGTTTGATTTTCAGAAAAGATTAACAGAATTTCTTTTTTTTCTACTCGACTTTTCGTGAAGCAATCCGATTCGATTGGGCATGCGAATCCACTTCATTTTTTCTCGCCATATGAGTGTATCCGATACAAACCCAACATGCGTTTCGGAAGCCTCCCGCAGCCACCCCCGGAAACGAACTATACTATTTGTCCTTTCTCGTGGTTCATTCCAATCCCGAATGTCTCTCGGTGGTATGGTCGGTCGTAATTTTGTGTCCTTCTTCCTTTTTGTCAACACGTTTTAGTTAAGGACAACTGTCGCCTCCAATGAGGCTAGACTGAGGGTTTTTTTTGGGGGGAAAAGGATAAAATCCGGAACCGGCATCCCTTGAACATGTCCGTGTGGTCACTTTAATTGAAACTATCCTCGACATTTACATCGACCCCGGTCCTGATGTCCCTGTAAGAGTCGAAATAGGAGAGAACGGGTGGGTTCCGGAAAGCAAGAGAAACGATTATTGAAAGTGATAAGTGGACGACCGTTTTCCGGAACCGACGTTTGCCAAAAGTGATTTTTCGTGGGTGGACACTACTGGGACATTCTCACTTTCAATGTGTGTTCTCTGCCTCTTTTTCTCTCATTCTAGTCCTTTTTTTGTCTTTCGGTGCCGAAAATGAATGAGTTTGGGTGGAAAATTTGCGGCAGTCAGCAGCAGCTGCGGAAAACCCAGATTCCGGTTAGCGATAAGCTCTGGTGTTCTGGTTTCAACACACTTGTTCGTACTCCCCTTTTTCCGGTTTGGACACTTTTCGGGTGGAGATTCGTGTTTGGGGAAATTATGTTTTGGCAGTGGAAATTGGAATTTTTAATGCTTTTTTTTCTAATTTAGGAAGTACTACAACTGCAAACCATGTAATTTAGATTATGAGTGAATTTTAACCAAAACTACACACTAATCTGAATCTATTCATATGTCAAAATGTGTCGATTCATGAGTCAAAATCTCAAAAAATCTATTGAATGTTGTGGAGGTAAAAAGGAAATTTTTAGCGCTTCATCGTCATAACACTCTAAGTGAGTTTCTTTCTAAATTTGATCGAACAATAACATTCCTAATAGCTGTCGAGACCTTAAGCAATCAACGACAGGTTCAGATTCTCTGCATTGACACATACCGGAGAACCACTTAGTTGGGGTCAATTTTGTTCCAACAGATTGTTGACAACCATCCGAATGGTCGTCGCCGTCGTCAATTTGATCCTGAAACCGAAAAACACAATAGGCAAAGGTGTTTTCTTGCTTCAATGGAAGGTTAGATTTTTTTCCACTTTCTCCCTCTCTTTCTGTTGGGGACTGGGGTTCTAAAAGGATTCAACAATTACTCCTCCCGTTTTCGAAAGGACTCAAGCCGGCAATCAAACGTTTGTTGCTTGTCCAGTGACGGTTGGATTTCCGGATCCGCACAGCCAACAAACCATCATCGGATCTCCGAGAGGAACATTTTACAATGTTTTCTTCAGCCCGGTAAATTTTCACTTCAAAACGCTCTGTACTGATGACGATGATGGATCTGTGCGATAAAGGTCGCACGGTAGCCAGCCATCACCTACAAAGTTGTCGCCATCCGGCGGTAGTCGTCGTCGATTCGTGTCGGTACATTTGTTCCCGGCCAACGAACCGGCTGCTCGTTGCTGGAATAGAGAAAACGAGGAGCCCTACGGCCATATTTTTGTACTTTTAATGGCGACACGCACTGATGCCGTGTCGTAGTCAGTCGTCAGATTATTTTTTTCGATGGTTCGCCAAATCGGGAGTCTGACGCAAGAGAGAGAGAAGTAGTGAGTGCGAGAAACAGGGCGGAAATAGCCTCCGGGCAAAACCAGGCACGGTTCATTTAATCTGGTCCTGCTGCCTGCGTTGTTGTGCTGTGCGCTGTGAGTATTTACAACAATGGCGAATCTGTGAGACAGACAGACAGACAGGGTCTGAAAGAAGGAAATAGAGCGTTAGAGATGTGTATTTTCTTATCGTTGTGCCACATTATTGGCGTTCTGCAGTTAGTTCGGAGTTGGATAATAAGATAGCGCGGGATGAACATAACCTATATTTGAGCCAGGCGTCTCGTTTCGATTGAAAAGGCTGCTGGAATGCTTTGTATTACACTTCTTACTTAAACTTAGCAGAAACTGGCTCTACAGCTTTAGAGGCTCTGGAATTTACTTCACTATTGTGATAAACCACAAAGTCAATACCTTTGCAGTGCATGGATATGAGAGAGATTTATTGCATTAGCGATAGATTACGATGAACTCATATGCAAGGTCATCAAGGTACTAGGTTTTCTTCCTTTTACAGTAAGTAGGCGAAGAGAGCGCGGTGAAATGTGGCGTTTGTTCACAAACTAGCAGAGTGCTAAAATTAACAGGCAAGCTTAAGTCTCAGCTGTTCTATGAATTAAAGGTAAACAAACGCAATGAAGCAATCAACATGGCTGATTCTGAAATTTGACAAATAGGATCACCTGATATATACCCTAGTTGCTCACTCATATGAGTAAGAACGTAAGAACGTGCCTAGAGTGTCATATTGAGCTTCGACCTGCTAAAAAGAATAAAGCTTGCTGTTAGTCATACACAAATTTCCATAAGAATGACAGCTAATCGGAGTAAAATTGGAGTATACCGGGGTTTTGAGCGCGTTCAATAGCCAAGTGAGTCCTACCTAAGCGCAGATCGAAAAATCGGACAAAAATCGATCGGGATTTGGCTCGTTCAACCCTTGAAACGGTCCAAAAACAGACCAGGAAATGGACCTAATCCGGACCGATTCACCCAGCTTTCCTGTCGACGGCAAGTTTTGCGGAAGGTCCTGTCAAAACAATCAGTTTGTTTCCACGCCAAATTTGGTCTAATTTCAGACATTATTGTCTTGGTTTCGGACAAAAATTGGGCTGTGTGTGGGTGGGTGCCAATTTTAAATTTAATTTTGCTGCAGTGAAAATAGAAACAATTTTGAAAGGGTTAATCCTAGGATTTTTCGAACGATCCGCCCGTCCTAACGCTGACGTCCGATCAAGCAGCTGCTATCGAGAGCCAAGGCACTCCACAGGTTAGAGCAGATGACCTGAAATCAAAGCTTGTTTTTTTTTTTTTTAAATACGGTAAAAATATTTCTAAAAAAACTTACCAAAAAAGGTTTTCAAATGGAAGCCGCTTTCCGAATGTGGGGCCGCCAGCTTAAAAAAAATTAAGAAGTGACATAACAAATCAGGGTTGCTATGATTCTGATGACGCTGATTGAAAAATCAGAAATCGTTCTGTTTGAAAGAAGCTATCCGATCCGGGAGCGAGTGCAGATACCTTGTTGAAACATCTACGCAAATTTTCTTAAAGTTGTATACTTTTTAACACGTTTGTGGCCAAGCCCATTTCTTGGAGCAGGAAAGTAAAGAGAGAGAACTATAAGATTTAAAACGCGTGGGGAAACTAAGCGGCTAACTTGAGTGAGATAGTCACACGTTTTTAATGTGACGCCCCTCTCCCCGGGAAATACATCCGTTACTCGAATATGGGTCCCATGGCGACGAACGTATTAAACAGTGGTTGTCCGCAGTGACTCCCTTGTGGCACAAGACTGCCCGGATAAAAAAATCGGACCAAAATCGGTCGGGTTTTGGATCGTTCAACCCTTGAATCGGTCCGAAAACAGACTTGAAAACCGACCAAATTCGGACCAATTCAGTGCTCAGGTGACACAAGTTTCCTGATGACGCATCGCGATGCCAAAAATAAACTGTCAAAACAATTAGTCTGGATTTCCAGACCGAATTTGGTCCGATTCCAGACTAAAATAGGTCAGATCCCAGACCGTTTCTAGACGGATTCCGGATCAAAAAAGGTTCGTTTTCTCAATCCAAATTTATTTGGATTCATTCCTCCACTCAAAAAAGATATTCAAATCATTTATCGAATTACACGTTTTGCATGAGGTCTCAACACATTTTGTCCTTTCCTCGCAAAGTTATCTTCGTTTAAATTTTTATCTTACCTTAACTCAGCGAAATTTCAGAACTAACTTTGAATGCACTGATCTACTTTAACCACTGATCATACTGACAGGACACTTAGAACAAAAATTCGATAATTTTCTGGCTAATTTTTATCGTCAAATTTAGCAGGTTCGCAATACCGACGGCAGGTGGCGAACCTACCATTTTTCCGATACCTGTAGGAAAAATGTTCCTGTTTAGCCCGATTTTATCGTCTGAATTGCCTATTTTTTTTTTCGAAAGTTTTGGGAAACTTTCTAACTGGGATAGCATTTCTTCAAATCGATCGATGCGCACTCTGGAATCGATATTGCGTACTGTTGGTAAAATTATCCAAAAATCGAAATCGAGTGTCCAGTCAGTATAGCCAGTGCTTTAACTTTGGAAAGCAAAAAAAAAAAAGATTTTTGAACGTTATCAAGAGCATGATTGTAATGATGGCTACTTCAAATTTGGGATTATAGAATCCTTAGGAATATATATGTATTGAACGGACTCTGAATTTTAAATTACTTTTAATCATACTATGCATTTAGAAGGGAAAATGTTGCATACAAAATGACAGTTATGTGAAGATTTTTTAACAGGACTGATGATTATTGTTGAAACGCACTCACGACGGTCGATCCTCGATTATGTTTACTCCACGGTGATTGATCCGGACTGACAAAATGCGTGACAAACAGGGTTGCCAACTTTTTTTTTGGAAAATCAGAGACTGGTGAAATAAAAATCAGAGTACATAAAAGTTACGGAAAGTTCACTCACATCGATGACCTTTTTTGGTCGTCGATCACAATTTTACTTCAGTACTGATATCTTATGCAGTTCCTTACTTCCTATTTTTCATCATATTCGCAAACATCAGGCAAAACCAGGCTTATTTCAAAAGTCAGGAAAATCTAATGGCTTATCAGAATGTTATACTGGGCCTCAAAAAATCAGGCAAATCCTGAAAAATCAAGCACATTGGCATCTCTGGTGGCAAATGTAAACAATAAAAGAGAGTCGCTAGTCTGGGGGAGGAAGACTGAAATTTGCTGTATCGTTTTCTGTATCGTTTTTTTACTGTTGCTGTAAAGCCAGCAATTGTTTAAAAGATTAGTAATCGTTCAAATTTTAACTTTAGATGATCACTTTCGTGTAGCGAGTCATGTAACTCAGTTGTTTAGATGCTAAATTTAGATTTAGCTATATTTTTAGAACAACCATTAGTCAAACCATTTTTATTTATCAGCTTCAAAACTTTGTCGAAATTTGAGTGACTCAATACGCCTGATTATGCAATAATTTGCCAGAGCAAAACAAAACCTAATTAAATCATTGTTTTATGCAAAACAAGTGCTTTTCAGCATCAAACAAGTTTTATTAAAAATCAATAAATAAGTAAGTACAATTTTGAACCTTCGCACTGTTCGGTAGATTGATGAGAGAAATTTGACATTTGAATTTTTTTTTTTTTTTTTATTCAGTCTTCCTCCCCCAGTCGCTAGTGAGAGAGAACGTCAATTCGTTATTGTTGTAGAATCGACGAAGAGTGGATTCGTAGTGTTGTTGTTGCCAGTCGAACGGATTGGAAATCATTAGGAAAGTGTTGCCAATAAGACGGATGGATAATCCATGCATATATCAATCACTATTGTAACCTGACCTTTTTTACATGACTTGACGAGAATAAATGTGGTTGTATTATCAGTTTCGGATATAAATTTTACTCTGTTTTATTTTATATCACGACAATTATGAGTAGTATAAAAGCTCTTTAAAGGAATATTCAAGTGATCGACTTTTGACGAGCAAAAAAAAAATGATGAGCTTGAGTTATTTTGAGAGGTTTTCGAGAGGTTTCAATAGTTCTGGCCTATAACAATGGTCAAATTTTTGACGACCTCTGTACGTTATTCGTGTTTTAATAAGATGATTTGTTCTATTCTGAAATCAAGTTGCAAAACAAAAATGACTGAATCAGCTGTTTTCAACACGAGAATACCTTCAAAAAGCTTCAAAAGCTCGCCTAAACTTAATGAGCAAATAATTTGGATTCTTCAAAGCTGCTCCTTTTACTGCGATGCTGTTTTTATACCTTAAAATGACGACAGGGATTAACAGGATTTTTTAAAAAGTAAAAGCCCGTGTTAAAATGAAGTTGATCTATTTTCGAATCTACAACCATGAACTGTTTGAAAATGTGGCAAACCGCCGTCAATTGTAACATGAATAAAGATTTGTTTTGTAACAATTCACATTTATAAGCACACAGTCCAAAAGACAGCGAATTTGAAAAGTGGGGTGGGACCAAACTTTCACACCCAAAATGTTTTCACTCGACCAGTACTTTTCCATCGATCAAAGTATTTGTGTACCCGAAACAACAACAGTATCATCGAATGTGAATCCCATTCAACTAGGAGGCACACGAATCATTATTGGTAACGACACGTGCCACACTACATTTCCATTCGCTTCGTTGGGTGACAAAAATATTAATAACAATATCGATGACGATTTGGAATACGACTGTCCATATGGGCTTAGCCGTTGATTTCCTCATCCTGAATTGAAACTGACCGAACTCGACTAACTGACTGAAGTGTGAACGAGCATCGAAATACATCAATGCAGGGGAACAGATATTCCCTCTGGAATATCGATTGTCTGATGATAGATGTTCGACACGGTTTGTCGAGCTGCTCCCTTTTTTTCTCGACTGTCAGTGCGAATATCGGATTACACCCTAGACATTTTTTTCTGGAATTCTTCATGTTTTAGTTCATTTTCTGAACAATAAAAAATTTTATCAAAAGTCATTTTTTTGGATCGAAGTTTCGGTGACGCTCCAGGATCAGTGACTGAGGCTATATGCCCAGCTCAAAATGTCACCGAATGCAAAAATTTCCCAAGCATTCCTAATCCGTTCCCACATGCATTACCGGGCACCTGTTTCGAGTTTCTCATGATTTCGCTCAAGCTGCTGCTGTCATCCGTTCTACTGGGATCCAGTGAAATCTTCCTTCAGTCCCTTGGGTTAGGCGGAGATTTCGACAACACCCTGTCGGAAAGACTCGGCAGAAGCATTCGTTGTAATTTATTGCCACTCCAAGTAACTATGAGGTGTTTAGAAGATATCTTCTGATGACGTTCTTGAGAATGTTTTTTTTTTGCCCCTGTACCGGTCATTTCGGTCCAGACCCCGAACCCGATTCCCGGAAAACGGAGCCGGTGCATGTGTTGCGTTGCCTCGACTAAGAAATAGGGTGAAAGTGGATTTTATAATTTCGGTGGTAGCCAATAAACAAATCTCTTGGACTGACGCCGTTCCAGTTAAAGTCGGTGTCGATGACGCCGCCGCCGTCGTCATTGCTTAGAGGGTCATCTGCTGGGATTTGGAAGAAAAACGAGAGCAGCATCAGGCGGTATCAGAAATGGTTTCAACTGTGGGACTTTACGGTAAGGGACGGTCGAGGAGGGTTATTTATTATTAGATCGTCTAGCCTAGCTTCTTTGGGCCAGCCAGCAAAAGAAGGACCAGCAGCTAAGGCTTATGATTACCGCACTTTTGTCTTTTGTTTTTGTTTCGCTTTTCGGGGGCTTCTTCCTTACTGGGTTCATCGAGTTCTATTCGGGATCTTTCTTCTATAAAACATAAAGATAATTTCGGGTCGGTCAATGGCGACGTAGAAGGGACGCTACCAGGTCGATGTCATAAAAACAAATGAGACTAGCTAAAAAAAAACAACAAAACAACGACCAGTAGAACAGAGATAGGATAAAAATAAATACCCGGTCCGATAAGGGAAGGGAACCAGATTCTTGTTGAAATCGTTTCGTTTCGTACAATGTTTGGCTCCATTTATGACTGGTCATTTCGGGGAATGTAGTCCCTTTTTTTAGGTTTAGCTTTATCACTTTTCCTATAATTTTTTCAGCTTAAAGCCATTTCGTATCAGAAGTTCTCTAACCGGTCCCGTTCTTTCTAGAGTGCTGGGACGTGTGCAACCGTAACCACCAGATCCGGAAGGAGAACGAGCTGGCCCAGCGGCTCCTGCTCAGCCTGAGCCAGATGATCCGGAACGAGTCGGTCGTAACGGCCGACATCGAGTGGACCACCCCGCAGGAGCTGCTGCAGCACCAGCCCCAGCACCCGGTCGTCGTTCCGTCGCCGCTGGCTGCGAGCGAAAATGTCGAACGGTTGTCCCGGATTGCGAGGGACGGCGCCAACAGTAGTCAGGTGTCCCGAATCATCCAGGCGCTGAGTCAGGATTCGAGCAGCGGCAGTAGCGAACAGAGTCAGCAGCAGAGCTTCCATCAATGTTTGGTTTCGTGGGAGATTTCCGGCGGAGGCTTGACCGGCAATCTGCTCACGGAAACGGCCAAAGCCGAACTTTCGCTGTGGCCGAACACCAAGTATCACGTGCATGTGACCTGCCGGAATAAGGTAAGCCAAATCAACATTTTCATGCACATTTATCTCGACAATCAATTTAGGAAACTCCCAAACGTTTAGACTTTAAGTTCGTTTAATTGTTCTTTATTGATTTAACGTCAGCCCATCGATATAAAGTCATAGTTAGAGTCAAGGAAATAATTTTAATAAAATTTGTTTAAATAAAATTTAATAAAATATAACTGTAAAATAGGTGATCGAAACTCTCTTTCGGTAGTTAACCATATTTAGGTCCACTAGACTAAACGTACACAACTGACCTCTTCGATTGCTAGATACTGAAGGGCGCCTCCAGCTCTAATGCTGGTTGTTAGATTACATCAATGAACTCTCAAATATTGGCTGTAGCTCTATATCCAAGACTGCTATGTAGTTTTAAAATGAAGCAAAAGGAAGGTACCTTTTGCCCGGTTTGTAATGTTCAGTAATCAATATCTGGGTTCTGTTTGATATTTGTACATTTTTGGGCATTTTTCAACAAAATACTTCAACAACTTACGTACAGCGTACTAAACTACGACTATAGACCAAGGTCCTTGAACCCTAGGTCTTGAAAGCAGAAATACAAATTACATTCACTTGGTTCTTAATATTTACATAACTGACATATGAACCGGAAAATACCTTACATTCGCGAGCAATCTTTATACCCCTGGTTGGAGGCTCTGGAATCTTCGAAGAATGCTCACATGGAAGGACTGTTTGAAAACGTTCAGAACCTCTTATATGTATCAGGTATTTCCCAGATTGTCTTTTCTTCTTCTTATTCTACTCGCCGATGCTATGTTTACGAGCTCCTATTATAGTCCAGTTACAGAGACTATTGTCAATGCAGTTGAAATCCGAAGTTTTCACGCTGGTGATTGGCAACCTTGCCAACCAGCGAAGATGAAAAATTCACCAACAACCTCTGCAATCGGCAACCCTTTCTTTTGTTTGGTTCCAACACGTGGAAGATGTTTGATAGATGTCTGGTCAACATGCAATGTCGTCAGTGATATCGCCGTGGTTGATGTTGACGAAAACTCCGGTTTGGGGGTTCGGCGACAATACATGACTAGCGGTATCCGTTTATACTCCGTAGAGTTTACAATTAACTTGTTTCTTGTTAGATTATTCCATTTCGTAATATTTGTGTTCGTTTTACGTCCGAAGACTTACCAAATTTCCTTAACCTGGACTTTAGGGTGGCGGGATTCGATCCTTGGACCTCTGACTTATAAGTTAGACACGTTCGCCATTAGGGTAAACGACCTCCCCTTCTGTCCTTGTCAAACGAACAGCTAATTTCTCATTGTTTACAAGTTTTTTGGCAACCTCTGGTGCGCTAAATAACAACAACATTAACATGTTAAATGGGCGTGCAGTATCTAAAAGTCAAATGTAAGTTAATCGATATGTGTCACAATGAAGTTTTTCAGGTAGATTTGAGTTTTTTTTAGATTCATCTTAGGTTGATTAAAGTAAAATAGTTCCGTTTACCAATAGAGACAACGGTTTTAAAATCCTAACAGCCATCAAAATTAGACGCCTGTCGACAATTCCATTTTCTAATAAAAATTGTTTACCTAATATACGAAATATAATGCACTAAACGGAATTGAAATCATCTAGGTACTTAGAGTTTATGCGAAATTCATGAGTCTGTTATGTGGAAGCAAAGTAGTTGGCGTCCTTGATAAACTGTGAATTACTAAAAGATTCACGTAAAATCGATATGATGCAACCAAAATTCAAATCTACGAAAAAAGTACCGTAGTATCAGTTTCTAAATTATTTTGCGTGCTTTTATTCAACCGTGGTTGAATAAAAGGGAATCCTTCGATTGCTTTGACTCAGTTCAGAGCCTGCTATTCTCTCTTTTGTTATTAAAGAAATTCCAGAACCTTCGAGAGTTTTCGAAATCAGTGTTGCAAATCTTCGTAATTTTTAAAGATTTGTCTGATTTTCAGAGGTCGATTCTGATAACCTAATAAGCTTTCCTTTTTTCCCTGATTTTCAAGTCAAGGTTGTTTTTCTGTTTTCTGTGCAAACTATTGATGTTTGTGACGAAAAACATGGCAGAAATCTTCGCTTTTTTATGTGGCGATCGAAAAAAGTTACCACTTTAGCAAAACGGATACGAGCCTGATTTAACCTGAATTTTGTATTGAGAACGTCCTAAATTTGGGAAACAAATGTGGGCAAATCTGCTTGGAAAAAGAAGCTTCTGAAATATTTGGAAATGTGCTTAACTTTGCGATTTCACAGATTCTTTGGTGAATTTTCGCCAATAAACCCCCCTTTTTTCAATGATATTCTCGATGATTCAACAGATTTTGTGAATTTTTTACTCTTTTCCAAAATCGAAACTTCTGATTTATAAAATTAGATTAGAACTCTGATTTGTGCTCATTCCGAAGGCAATTTTTTTAAATATAATGTTCAAATAACTCTGTTTATAAATTTTTGACATGAGTTTTTAATAAATTTCTGATTTTGTCATGCAAGAAAACCAAATATTTTAAAGAACAATCACAGAATTATTTTCATAAATTTTAAAATTGGTTTGCTTTGTTCCTTGTGAGAAGAATAAATTACTGTTTTTTCAACCAGTTTCTCGTTTATTTTGCATCTAAATACTTTCACTAAACAACTACTAAAATACTAAAGTACATTTATTTATTTTTTTCACTAGAAAAAGGCCCAAGTCAGTAATTTCACACTTTTTCAAGCACTCAGGAAATTTATCTAAGTCTTTTGCCAAGAAGTCTTTCCTGAAATTGAATTTTGAAGGCATATTTTATTGTTTGGAAGAAACACTGGAATAGAATCCGGAAGATTGCCAGCTTATCAAAAGGACGCACTTGGTAGGATAAATAGTCAGCTGAGTCAGTTAAGACAGTTTTTGCCAAGATAGTGTTGAGATTGTTCAGCTTCCGGAAAATGAGTTAAAATTCAGCTATTCGAGTCTTCTGCTAATATTTTTGTAGGTTTGTTTCGATAATTTTTACAATTTTGACAAGTTGACAATTTTGATAAATTTAAAAGTTTTGGAAGTTTTTAAAAAAAATTATGATATTGGCAATTTTGAAAAAGGTGACGATTTTAACATTTATGACAATCTTGTCAGTTTTATCAATTTTGAAGATTTAGGGAGTATTGATAATTTTGCGAAGTTTTATCAATAATGACAATTTTGACAATTTAGAGAATTTTGACAATTTTTAAAATAAGAAAAATTCTACAATTTTGGCAATTTTGAAACATTTGTTTTATTTTGACAATTTTCAAAAATTTCCACAATTTCGATAAAATAGACTGAAATGACATATACTATTCCGTTAAATGAAAGAGAGTGACTGGAAATGCATAAATTTACTGTTGTCAAGATTGTTTTGGGATTGTTATCTGTTAAATAAGAGTGTTTGATAGAGCAGAAATTTCCAACGCTGGCGCGGTTGCTTTTATTGTTCCGGCTCCGGTGAATAAGACGAAGTGGCTTTAAAGCGCAGACTTTCAAGGATTTTTCCAAGATTGTTTTGGGATTGCTCCGTGAAATAAAACGCTAAGATGCTGATGCTAAGATTGTTTTTTGATTATTCTGACTCCGTCAAATAAGACGTCGTTGCTCGAATACCACAAGTTTTCAAGCCTGGTACTAAAGTTTGGATGGATTGTTTGTACAACGTTTCGGAGTTTCAAATCATTGACACCGACAATTGACAAATATATTACAACTCTCGATCTTTTCCATAATTTCTTCCCAGGAAACCGATCAACTGATCCGATCGCCTCCGCTACTGATCGACACCTCGGAAGCAATCATCGTCAGTCTCCAAGGTACCACCAGTACAACGACGACGACGGCTCCACCGACCGCCCCACCATCGACTTCTACCACCGCCGCCGCCTCCCCCCTGAGGCCCCTCTCGATCAACTCGGTAATCGAGGAGATCGACGTCATCCAGGCCACGTCCTTCACCGATGATATCGAAGCGGACGACGAGGACAACTCTTTCGATGGGCACCAGAATCAACCGCAGCGCCTGGAAAACCATCACCGGCATCGACTGTGGCCCATGTACAGTGCCGATTTGCCCGAAAACTCCAAAGAAATCGTCATCCTGGGCGTATTTGTGGCCCTGCTGGCCTTCGTGCTGATCGTCCTGACCGTGATTCTGTTGGTCCGACGGAAGCAGGATCAAATCGAGGACCGGGAGCTGCTGATCGAGAGCGAAGTTCTACCAAAGATCTTGCACGTTTGATAGGATGCCGACTTCGTCAGCGGCGATGGCGAAAAAAGTTTTCTGTAAATAGCTGTTCCTAAACCCCCCCCCCAGTTTTTCTAAGCCTAATTCTTTCTCTCTAGGAGTAAACTCCCTGTTCTAGCCCAGTTTCTATACTTAACAATTAAAAATCCAGATCATCAAACAGAACGAATATGCTTTGATCAAGCGATTAATTTAATCACCAATGCCTCTGCGCTTGTGTAAGTTATTGCGTTATCTATCTCTGCCTATTTTTTTCCCATTCAAAAAGCCACCCTTATTCCACGCTCGCTTCGCAAAAGGCTTCTCTTGTTCTGTTCCCAAAGTCATTCTCCTCGGTTGGCATTCTCTAGAAAAAATGCGCTTCACATTGGCTAAAAATATTCACGCATCAATCAGTATGGTTAGTAGGTATTTAGCTTAGAACAAAACGAGAGAAAAAGTAGCAGAAGGAGAAGCAACAAGTTGCGACAAAAAAATAAATAAAACAAACAAACAAAAGAAAACGAGAAGCAGAGAAAAAGCAAAACAAAAGATACTAGTCCCCCCTTCGATTAAGAGAAAACAAAAAGATTAAGAGCTGTGCGAAAGAATGAAACCGAAAAAAAAACAGGAAATCGTGCGAGTATGTATGTGTCAAAGGAATGTTTCCGGAATGAAGGCGCAATTGTTGAAAACTGTTACTGAGTGCGACTGTGAGTGTATGTGTGTGTGTTTAAGAGAAATCTTGTGATGGTAACGCCTCTGTTAGTGGCTTCTCGGAGGTTTTTGGAGCGACGATTAGTGAAAAACAAAGAAACAAAATCAAACGCGGCATCAGCAAACGAATTAAACTATGTATCTATACCTACAGGTAGGAGAGCAATGAAAGGAATGAGTTGTGAGGAGAATATTTTCCAAAAATGAAAAACCGATAGCTATAGTTAGACAGAAGGATAAGAATGAAGTGCAGTTCACAAACTAAGAGAGGAAAGAGAAAAGATTTTATCAAAGTTACTAGGAAATGAATAAAAAAAAAAGATGGATGAAGATATGAACCCTAATCGAGAGAGAATTTGTTGTTTCTTTTGGAAAATGTTCTGTATGATAGGCAAAAAGAAAGAGATACGAAGAAGCAAAAAGTTTAAAATTATAACAAATCAACCAATCATTACATGTGTACATTGTGTAAAAAGACTGAAAAAATAATGTAAAATAATAAAAAAACATACTTCGAAATAATGAATCGTAAATCTAGCCAGTTTTGTTATGTTTAAAGCTGAAACTATCCGAATCTTTTCCTTTAACAAAAACGAATCTTTTTTTGTGTGAATTAGCATGTGAAAATGGCACTTCACGTAAGTATTCCGTCAATATTTTTTCATGTTTTTTACCAATACCAAAGCAATTGGAATCTTATCTTGCTTTGGCTCGATGGCCTTCCATTACCTCATCTGATCCGACCACCTTCCAGAACCAGTGACTTCCTGGATCAACAACCTTTCGGAGAATTCTCCACTCGACGTTATTCAAGATTTTCAAGTGAATCTGGCTCGACGACCTTCCAATGATGTTCCTGCGTGAAAATTTTCCAATAAATTTGTGTGAATGGATTAAAACGATACCGCGTCATCCGTCACAAGCGTGCAGCGAGTCAGCCAGTTAGTCAGTCGGCTAGCAAGCGCACTAGCCAGGCAACGTGTCGTTCCGTCGGTAATTTGTGAACGGGTGGCTCATCGGTGCTGCTTCCGGTACGCAGATTTCCAGACAGGTTTGCACACCGTGGCAGGTAATTTCTTGTTATCATGATAAACGTGAAATTATTGAAAAAATCGAACTGTAAAAGTAAACAAAGGTTGTCATCGATTCACGCTGAAATTATTTTCATCAAACTTGCTTGAAAATCAATCAGTTAGTTGATTATATACAGTGAAAAAAATGTGATAAAATAAGTAATTCGGATTCTTAATTAAGTGAAAAGTAATTGCAACAAAAAGCAAAGCTAGATGATTTCCCGAGGCCATCAAGATTGAAGTGTTAAAAAGGAAAACGTGACTTTTATAATTATGTTTTTTTTTGGAAAATTAGCGGGTTATGAATAATGCCCAAACTGGAATTGATGAATTTAGTATTTGAGTTCCTTTGAGAAGACAACATGAAATTGAAATAAAATTTCATGCGAGTCGTGAGGACAACTTGATCTTGTTCACAATTTCTGGCGAGTTGAGAGGACAGCTTGAAATTGGAAGGCATGTTGAGAGGACAGCCTGCACGTATCGATAGAGATTTCAAGCGAGTTGAGAGGACAGCGTGAAATTGAAAGGCGAGTTGAGAGGACAGCGTGGAAGTATTGATAGAAAGCGAGTTGCGAGGACAGCTTAAATTTGAGAGGCGCGTTGAGAGGGCAGCCTGAAAGTATCGGTAAAAATTTCAAGCGAGTTGACAGAACAGCTTGAAATTGACAGGCAATTTGAGAGGACAGCCGAAGCCTATCGATAGAAATTTCAAGCGAGTTAAGAGGACAGCTTGAAATTGACTGGCAAGTTGAGAGGACAGCCTGAAATCATCAATAGAAATTTCAAGTGAGTTGAGGGAACAGCTTGAAATTGACAGGCGAGTTGAGAGGACAGCCGAAGCCTATCAATAAAAATTTCAAGCGAGTTAAGAGGACAACCTGAAAGTATCGGTAAAATTTCAAGCAATTCGAGAGGACAGCTTGAAATTGACAGGCGAGTTGAGAGGACAGCATTAGCCTATCGATAGAAACTTCAAGTTGAAAGGACAGCTTGAAATTGAAAGGCGAGTCGAGAGGACAGCCTGAAAGCATCAATAGAAATTTCAAACGAGTTGAGAGAACAGCTTGAACTTGGAAGGCGAGTTGAGAAGACAACCTGAAAGTATCGGTAAAAATTTCAAGTGAGTTGACAGGACAGCTTGAAATTGGAAGGCAAGTTGAGAGGACAGCCTGAACGTTTCGATTTCAAGCGAGTTGAGAAAACAGCTTGAAATTGAAAGACGAGTTGTGAGGACAGCGTGAAAGTATTGATAGAAATTTCAAGCAAGTTGAGAGAACATCTTAAATTTGAAGTCGCGAATGCCATAAAGATGGTAAAACGACTATAATCGAAACAAAAAAAAAAAATCTTAAATTTGAGAGGCAAGTTGAGAGGATAGCCGAAGCCTATCGATAGAAATTTCAAGCGAGTTAAGAGGACAATCTGGAAGTATCGTTAAAATTTCAAGTGAGTTGAGCGGACAGCTTAAAATTGACAAGCGGGTTGAGAGGCCTAAGCCTAAGCCTATCGATAGAAATTTTAAGTGAGTTGAGAGGACAGCTTGAAATTAAAAGGCGAGTCGATAGGACAACCTCAATCAATAGAAATTGCAAGTGATTTGAGAGAACAGCTTAAATTTGAGAGGTGAGTTGAGAGGACAGCCTGAAAGCATCAATTGAAATTTCAAGCGAGTTGAGGGAACAGCTTAAAATTGAGAGACGGCTCGAGAGGACACCCTGAAAGATTCGATAAAATTTCAAACAAGTCGAGAGGACAGCTTGAAATTGACAGGCGAGTTCAGAGGACAGCCGAAGCCTATCGATAGAAATTTCAAACGAGTTGAGAGGACAGCTTGAAATTGACAGGCGAGTCGAGAGGCAAAGCCTGAAAGCATCAATAGAAATTTCAAGCGAGTTGAGAGGACGACTTGAAGTTGAAAGGCGAGTTGAGTGGACATCCTGAAAGCATCAATAGAAATTTCAAACGAGTTGAGAGAACAGCTTGAATTCGGAAGGCGAGTTGAGAAGACAACCTGAAAGTATCGGTAAAAATTTCAAGCGAATTGACAGGACAGCTTGAAATTCGAAGGCAAGTTGTGAGGACAGCGTGAAAGTATTGATATAAATTTCAAGCGAGTATAGAGAACATCTTAAATTTGAGAGGCGAGTTGAGAGAACAACCTGAAAGTATCGGTAAAATTTCACACGAGTTGAGAGGACAGCTTAAAATTGACAAGCGAGTTGAGAGGACAGCCTAAGCCTATCGAAAGGAATTAAAAGCGAGTTGAGAATACAGCTTGAAATTGAAAAGCGAGTCGAGAGGACAGCCTAAAAGCATCAATAGAAATTTCAAGTTAGTTAAGGGAACAGTTCAAAATTGAGAGGCGAGTCGAGAGGACTTCCTGAAAGTATCGGTAAAAATTTCAAGCAAGTCGAAAGGACAGCTTGAAATTGATAGTTGAGTTGAGAGGACAGCCTTAGCCTATCGATAGAAACTTCAAGCGAGTTGACAGAACAGCTTGAAATTGACAGGCGAGTTGAGAGGACAGCCAAAGCCTATCGATATAAATTTCAAGCGAGTTGAGAGGACAGCTTGAAATTGACAGGCGAGTCGAGAGGACAGCCTGAAAGCATCAATAGAAATTTCAAACGAGTTGTAAGAACAGCCTGAACGTATTAACAGAGATTTCAAGCGAGTTGAGAGGATAGCTTGAAATTGAAAGGCGAGTTGAGAGGACAGCCTAAACGTATCGATAGAGATTTCAAGCAAGTTAAGAGGACAGCTTGAAATTGAAAGGCGAGTTGTGAGTACAGCGTGAAAGTATCGATAGAATTTTCAAGCGAGTTGAGAGGACAGCCATGGGCAGATCCTGACATCCTCTTCTGCACAATTTCCGTATCTAAACCCGAAGCATTAGTTATTCCAAGATCTGCAGCTGGTTCCTGACACACAACAGATACGGAAAACCGTTGCACCGAGTCTTAGAAAAAGCGTCAAATGAAGGGGGAGCTGGATAATCTGATTGTAAATCACTTCAGGCTGACTCAGTCGTCGAAGGAACTAGCGCGACTACTGGAAAGAACTCCGTCCGATTCCCTTGGATGGTTTTCCTAAATAAGGGTATCGATTGGCAGGAGCGTCTCGTTTTTTACCCACTCAATTCGATAACCCTTTCCTTCTGAGCTTCGGCATCCTCATCATCCTCGCGTTCAATAGGTTTTGAGGATCTTCCACCGGTTTCTTCTGGATACTTCATTTGCTGCTGGGGATTGTTTCACGCTAGTTCTACAGTCGTCGAGCGGGAACACCTAACTAAAATACTCACCCTATGCAGAACTATGCAAAATTACACAAGAATTCGAGATCCGGTTCGGAGGACCAAATATTTTGTCGTGTCTTTGCATGAGCCCATGATAGGTAAAATCGGCAATTGAATTAACAGGATGAACCGCAGTAGCTCGGTACAAAGCAAACAGCTAAAGATTTATCAACCTTGTTAATCGATGCCCAAAAATAAACATTAGAATGCTAAAATCCAACTAGAAGATTCAACTCACTAGCCGTTTCCTGGATCAGCAGAGTTGCTGATACTGCTGAACATGCAAGCAACATCAATTAACAACCACCAGATTGGCGGTTTTTTGCCAATCAGTTACAAAGTGTCACTTAATGTTTCTAATCAGTGCAAAACTTCTCAAAAATTCCAGCAAAAAAAACCATCTCCGAAAAAAGCTAATAACTGACACAAATGATTGACAAGACATGCCCCCGGGGGAATACTGTTGTCATTTCCATTTCGCTCGCCATGAACAGGCTCAGGCACCGGCACGTTTCCTGATACTGCTGTTTTTTATGTGCGCAATCTAGAGTACCCGATCCAATATGGCAAATAGTGCCTGCCATCGGCATCGCATCGGAATCAGGCAAATGTTGTTCCATAACCCGAAATCGAACCTCGGCAGCAGCACATGGCGCGACAGACGTGCTGGCTGGCCAATTTGAATTGGGATGGAAGGGGACAGAGCGAGAGAGCATGGGATACCGAGCTGGAAGCAAGAAGGCAAAAAAAAGGTTAGGTCAGAGGCTGTTTACACGTAGTTAAGAGCCATTAAAAAGTATCGTATTACCTCTTGGCGGTGCACAGGCTGATTCGGAGCGACGGCAGTTTTGTTGCCATCGGTTGGCAAATAATGGCCACGGCGCACACGGATCTGCATACATACTACAATACTACAATCCGGAACAGATATGTAGCTATGCCTATGTTTGTTTCCTACCGTGCACGTGTATCAAGTACCTTCCATCGAACCCGGCAGAAGATGAATAACAATAAAATCGAAGGGGTGCTTTCCTTCGTCCTCCGACGCCATATTTACCTTTATGGATGGGTCCGTCCGGTCGTTTGGAGGATTCGATTTCGGGACGCCTCCCCTGTCAGCTCCGTTTGCCACCTCTGACAAATGACGACGAAAGGGGATGTTCCGATATCCGCAATCCAGCCGTATCGGAAAGGGTTATACCTATACCTACTGGACTTGAGAAGCTCTTCAAGAGGGCAAATAATGGTCGAAGGGTCGTCCGGAGTAAAAATGGAACTACCAGTGGCGCTAGGTACATTGATTGATCCTTCAAAACCTTGAAATTTGAATCTTTTTCAATTCCGTTTGTTTTGATTAAAGTTTTTGGAACATTCCAATATCACTCGCGACTTTTATACAGCTCAGCTGGTGAAGCTGTAGAGTCATATCATATACTACTGTGATCGAGGATTAATCTTGGACTTTGATTTGTGACCAGTAGCTCAGAAAATTAGAGTGCTAGCGATTGACCTGCAACCGTATTCTAAAAAAGTCCTACACTTAAAATTAATCAATTTTTAAGACAATTCAGAGATGGGTCTTGTAGTAGAATGTTTACAGATTGGGGTCTGGAGGAGCGTTTTTCAACATCAATTATCATCAAACTCATTATCTGAAATTTCAAATTACAAAATTGGATTCATTTTTCCAATTGAAATAAAACTTCACCCAAAAGTTTCGTGAACGTATGTGTAAAATTCCACTGGGTTGTACCACCAAATTATTTTATGAAATTATCTGTTATATCGGTGAAATGTTATATTCTTTGAGAAAGAATATTTAAGAATTGAAAGATTATATACTGATAGAAGATTAGAAAGAGATGAAAAATGTTGAAAATGAGCGGAAGGGTAATTTTGATTTGAAAAACTTTCTATCACATTTCATCACTTATTTGTTCCTTACGGGTCTACTACCTTGCAGTACACAGTGGTCCAGGACGAAACTTTATCGTGATAAAATTAATTAGAAAGTTATTATAAGAGATAAACAAATGATGTTTTGAGCAAAAATGCTCATCATACCATGTGCTTTAATAATCTCAAATCAAACATTAGAACGTGTCATTTTTGCATGATTTACACATAATTTTTTTTTCCAGTGATTAGATAGAACCAAATAGTATTCTAAAAAGTTGTAACCAACGGTTTTTAAGACAACTTTACCGAAGACACTACCACATAAGACTCAATCTACTACCACATATACATATGTAGGTACATGACGATTCGTACATTAGTTATGATTTTTTTTAAAGTTGAAATGTTAGGGTGTGTTGAAAATATCAGTATTCTGGCTCTAACTTTTGTGAATGAATTCATACAACAAAAATGTCTTTTAGACATTTGTATGAAATCGAAATGCGTGAATGCGCAGCAATTTTGCATCTGAAGGCGTTTGTTAGTAATTAGGGATATTTCATCAAAAACTTGTACTTTTTTAACTGTTACATCTTGACTTGGTGCAAATCAAAAAAATATTTTTTGACAGCTTCATATAGCTCATATATCAAATGTTTAATTGTAGAAATGTGAAAGATAGGTTATTTTTAACTCCTGAAAAAAATTTTAGGTTTGCTAATTTTCAATACAAATTCACATATCTTAAGACCTTTTGAAAAAAAGTTTCCATTTCTAGAGCAAAATTCGATTTTTCATCGTTTTGTTATTTTGTCTGAGTTCATTGCAATGCTTAAATAAATGATTCAGTATATTTTTTTTCACTTGTAGTCGTTTTTGTTAAATTCAAAAATTTCATAAAATGATAAAAAAACAGTAATTTTCATATTAGGGTTATGGACCTGTTTTGAACCGCTTTGAGGAGTGGCGATGATATTTCTTGAAATAAAAAATTTCTTGAAATAAGAAATGGTTTTTGGACCACCATGTTTCTATTTTGGGTCACCCTCGGGACCTATTTTAGACCACCCTTAGCTAAATAAGATAGTTTTCGAATTTTGCTATAGTGTCGACAGTAATTGGTTTTGCGTATATTTTAGGTAAGCTTTTTATTTTTACTCTCATAGTCAATTTGTCCACGTTAGTTCTTTCGTTAACCATTTTTCTTAAATGTTTTAATTCGTTTTGGGAATTAACAAACCTTGATTTTTTTCCTCGAGTTAAAAAAATAACCTTTCTCCCATAATTATACCATGATATATTTGATATTTTATCTAAATAATGCCGTCAAAAATATTTTTTTGGTTAGCATGATAGATATGACAGTTGAAAAAGTACAAGTTTTTGCTAAAAAAAAACTATGATTACCGGCCTTATTGGTGAAAATGAAAATGAATAGAAAGTTAGAAGAAAGATGGTGAAAATGACCGATTAGAATTTTAGTTAGAAGCATTTTCATAATGGTTCCTTTCATTTCTTCTATCTTTCTTTCTGTTCTACACATTCCCAAGCAACCAATATTCCCTTAAAAAGGTTTCATAGAAGCTTAATCAGCTCTCGTTTGTCTCTGAAGAGAATGCTAGGCAGCCCAAAATTTAAGTTCTTAAAGCTACTTTCAAGTTCGTTTAGGTGGCTGTAGAGTGTTCAAGAGGCAACTGACTTGCCAACTGAGCTATATCGCAAGCCGGCTGTAGAGAATGCTGTTCAGCTTCTAAGAGAATTTCAAAAAACTTCTACGCGCCGAAAAAAAATCCGGTTGACAGATTGCTCTGACAACCAAATGGCAGATTGCTATTTTGCCGGTCTATCACGATCTATCTCATTGATTTCAATTATATTGTTTTGATTACAAAAACTACTTACCCCTAGAGAATTGAACCGCTGCTCTCTAGGTTGCAATGAAACTCACCAGCCTCTCGACCAATCAAGCAATAGTTCTCTGTAATAATTAGTAATCAAACTTAATTACATTTGAGATTATTGAATGGGTTGGTCAATAGATTGTACCTGATTTCGTTTGAAGGACTTTCAGTACATTTAATAAATAAAAACAAAAATTCTCATCATCATAAATTTATTCGAATATCTTAACATTGATAAGAAAAATTCGAAAAATTCTTTGTTTTCATTTGTAAATACCAGTGCTGATATAAACAAAACAAATACCATGATAAGAAACTGACAGAAATTTTTTACATGTCGCTTAGAATTCCCATAAAGGTTCTTTAAAACACTTAGAAGTATCTTAACGGTGCGTTAGAAAGTGTATAGCGAAAGTTATCGACCTTCTTGAAAGAAGTTGCATGAACAGCGCTTAGAAGTTCCGTTATCGATAATTTAACCTTTTAAAGGGCGATGGAACTTCCTGAGTAACTTTTGCGTGACAAGAGTCACATGAAGCTCCCGTCAAACATTTTTTCAGCCAAACGTGAACTTCGGAGTTCCATCTTTAAGTAAAAACGCGACTTTTGGTCGCTTGGGTTGGACTTGATTTGGATTTGAAGTGAAGCAGGCCTTGGATTGGGAGGACGTGAAAAATGATTTTTCAGGTGTCATTATTAAAAATTATTTGAATTTTCGATTTTGATATGAAATTAAATATTGAGTGGTATTGTAAGTGTTAGTAGTCTCGTTTTTGGATATCCAAGGCCAGGAACATATTATCTATTAATACGGTCGATTTCCCGGAAGAATGATAACTGAACAAAAATGAAGCACGCAGCTAAGTTTTCTTCAATTTTCAATTTGTTCCTAGATGTTATTCATTCATAAGCAGCAATCAGAAAATCGACTCAAACATTATCGGATTTCGGTACAAAAACCTTTTTTAAGGGTTAGTGAGTAACTTTTATGTCGTTTTAAAGGTAGTTTCGTTATCATTAAGTTCCATAACGAGCGTTTTGCAATTTAATTATGTGATTCTTCAAATGATTTTTAATTTCAATAAAATAAAGTTTACGTCAGTTTTTAACATCATTACACTAGTTAACAGTGTGTCCTGGTCAAATCTTTCCCATCATTCCCTAGACCAATTCATTTGCTAGAATGGTGAAATAGCCTTGGTCTGAAAGTACAAAACTATTCGTTCATCCTCTTCTCTCTCTTTCTATCTATTGACTACTAGGACGTGGTCAGCGCCGTTATTGATGTTTAAAGAGAGAGTAACGGTTTTGTTCATTGTGAATGTGCTGTCAATCCCAGACACCATTCTTTTGACTTTTGGACAAAATTGATGGCCTCGGTCAATCAAGGAGTAGCACCCATTGGCGATGTGAAACTAGTTCTACTAAGCAACGCCCGAGTTCGTGGAAATTGAAATGCAAATAGTGAAAATCATTTACAAAAAAAATAATTAAGAAGCAGTTTAAGGAATGGTTTTAAACTCTTGATAAAGCATTTCAGGCTCAACCATTGAAGGTGGATGTGAGTAGTCAATCGAGCTAAGCTAAGCTAATTCTAAATCTTGGACTTGAATTGATCTTATTGGTGATATTTTTTTTTCAAGAAAAACATATTAAAATAAAATGAGTTTTATTTTTACTCAAACTAGCGTGTCCATTTCCCGGCCATTTTAGCGTTACTGGGAATCGGGAAATATGACGATCCGTTTCCCGGGAATTCTCGGGATCCTGGGAAAATTGAAGATGAAGATTTTAACACTACTGCATACGAAACCTTATCTATATGGTATTTGGAGAACGGAGTGTGGAGGCAAAGGATGAACCACGAGCTCGCGCGCCTCTACGGCGAACCCAGTACCCAGAATGTCCGGATACGCTGGACAGGAGGAGATGTTGCGAGAATTCCGGACGACTGTCCTGTAAAACAGGTGACGAAGTGGAGCGTGATCTCGCGAACGTGGGATGTCCGAGAAATTGGAGAACGGTTGCCATGGATCGAGTGAATTTTAGGAATAATGTTCGTCCAGTTATATCGAGAGACGGAATACTACGAAAATAAAATAAATAAACTGAAGATCGGTAAATTCTTCATAAAATCAATGCTGATGATTTTTCCAAGTCGCAAAAGTTCAAAAGAAGTAATTCAGGTGTACACGTTCTGCTGATAATGGTTAGCTTAATTTGTGTCACTTTATATTGTCAATTTTTCTGGAGATGAGTTTTTACATTTAAAGAAATTTAAATTCACATTTGAAATTCAGTACCTTTCACCAATTGGTTTCGACCTTGCTTCGACACCTCTGACATTTGCCAAACTTTCAAGTGAGGAAACCAAGCTCAGACAAAGCAAACAAAATGGCACCTGGTGAAACATCCGGAACAAAACTTCCATCATTCCGGAGGAAGCAATATCAACAGCAACTGAAAAAAAAGAACGGCCCACCTATCAATCGTTCCATTGCTGCAGTCAAATGTGTGAGTTTTCTCAACTTTAAACAATACTCATGGGTAGAACTACTTCCGAACAGAGAAGAGTGAGTGAGCAAATAAAAAAACCAACGAAACCCATCATGCAAATTGTTCAACTGTCCGGACCCTTGACAAGAAGAACCCTTTCCGGACAAAGTTCCGAACTCCCGAAGGGGGAGAGACATTTGCAAAAGTCGTCCAGCCTGGCAGTCAGGCAGGGGGCTGTGTTTTATTGACGACGACGAGGCTGCCGAAAACAATCAAAGAGGGGCGCAAATAGAACGGAAAAACTCTTGAACTTTTGTTCGGAAGGGCTTTCTGGGGATCGGAAGAAGTGTGGCAGAAAAAAAGGTGGGGCGGCGGCGGCGGCCCTTCAAATAATATCAAACTGCAAACAGTTTTGAAGCAAGCGGCAAATAGTTTCAGGTTTTGCAGCAAAGGTTGAGTGGATAGGGTTACTAGAGTTTAAGTACACCACAAAATCGGAACAGAAGACCTTATTTTTCATGACTTTTCAACTTGTTTCAACTTGTTGAGTAAAATCACAGAAAGTCAGACTTTTTTCTCGCAAAATCAAAGATATTTTCATTATGCAGAATGTTGCTTTGAGACTTTCAAATTTGGCCAGAACAAATTGGATATCCTTATTTTATCACTCGAATTTGAAACATTGTTCGGTTATGTGGATGTAAAAGTTAGATTCAGACAGTTAGCCGAAAATTTGGCAACCCTAGACCCTTCAAAGTTCGGAAAAACTAGAGTTCAATTTGCCATTCTGCCATTTTCGATGGGTTTTCTTTTTCGGAAATCGAAACAAAACAAAATTGAGGATATCGTATTTCTTTCTCTCATTTTTATACCAACGCAATACGACGATCAGAATGATGGGGCCAAGGAGTAGAGGAGTGAGTTGGGAACCAAGGTTGGTGGGGAAGGTGAAGAAAACTCTACTGATGGTTGCCGGCTGCCGGTGATGGTTGATGAGCAGCCAGCCAGCAAGCAAGCAAGCAACTATAGCTACGGCAAATAATTTAGTACTTTTGCTCCGCCTCTTGGGCGTGAAACAAAAAGACGAGCAAATAAAACAACCGGGGCCGATGAGTTAAACCAACAACCACAACAGCAGAAACAGCTACGTCAGAATTGAATGCAATTGTCGAGGGAAGAAACAAAAAAAGTGACGATGACGACGAAGGAGAAAAGGGGCGAATGAGTTAAGTCGAGTTGTGATCAAATAAGACGGGGGACCAATAAAAAAGGTATCGTTTGTTAGTTCTTTTCTTGTCTTGGGTAGGGCTTTTTTTTGTTTCCTCTGAAACCTCCTCAACCAACCAAGTAGATCATCTTCGGTTTCAGCAGTTCTTCTGCAGTGCTTATTGGTGCTCTGGTTGATGGGCAATGGGTAATGGGCGATGGTAAACCAACAACGGAACTCCCTCATTACACTTTTTTGTTTGCATGCCCGCTTCCAATCCCCCTCCTGATATTATCCCTAGGTCGTGTATTGAACAGTAAGACTTAATTTAATGGAACTAACAAATTCATCTTTACGCGAATTAAGGAGGATAGTTATGTGGTTTAACTTGTAGGGTTTATTTACAATAGATATATTAACTTATTTTTGAATCTCTTTAGAGTTTTACAGTTCTTTGGAGGGATAATTTCGGCGTTTGGGGCCGAAAAGGTATAAGAACAGAAAACTTTGGGTTAGTAACGTCTAAAGATTTTTTTCTATTTAGGGTTAGAACACTATCTCGATTTACTGTTTTCAAACTTGACTGATGACTTTTGTATTTTGGAAGCTACTAATCCAATTTGGAAAAATGAGATATTTCATACAGCTATCGAATTTTCAATTATATGTTCTGACAACAAAGGAATACCAGAATACGAATATGAGGAGACCCTTGACTTTTTCCATGCAAATTACACAATGATTAAAACTAAATTACAATCAGTTAATTGGCAATCATCATTTCAAAGCGAAAACCAAACTGTCAATCAGGTAGCTATTTTTTATAACATTCTTGGTAATATCTTGAGTAAATATGTCCCAATAAAAATAAAGCGACGAACGAATAATAACAGAAATCCGCCATGGTTTTCAAAAGAGCTAAAGCATCTTAGAAATAAAAAGCAGAAAGCGCATAAAAACTGGAAAAAGACACCATCGCTAGCTAATAGTTTAGAATATCAAGAAGCATGCAACAAACTAGCCATATGCCTTAATACCTCCTTCGAAGAATATAATAGGAAAACAGAGGAAAACATTAAATCTAACCCAAGAAGCTTCTTCAAGTATGTAAGTTCCAAAATGAAAAGTAATAATTTTCCATCTCGTATGCACTTGGACAGCGCTAACGGTAATAATTCCCATGAAATATGTAATTTGTTTGCCAATTTCTTCCAAAGCGTTTACACCAGTTTTTCGGAAGCCGATCGCGACACTGCGTTTTTCGATTATTTTTCCGACTCAGCATCATTGACTGTGGTAGATTCAATCACCCTTGAGGAAATACACAAATCAATTTGCTCCCTGGATAGCTCCAAAGGGCTCGGGCCTGATGGAATTCCTCCATTACTTTTAAAAAATCTTGTAAATGAACTAAGTGTGCCCTTGTTTCTATTGTTCAACTCATCGTTGAAATCCGGTGTTTTTCCTCAAGTATGGAAAGAATCTTTTCTTGTACCTATTTTCAAGTCGGGGAAAAAGTCCGACATTAAAAATTACCGGGGTATAGCAATCTTATCGTGCATACCGAAACTTTTTGAAGCAATAGTGAATCAAAAAATATATAATCAAATAAAAACACTCATAACTGAAAAGCAACATGGATTTGTTAAAGGACGATCTACAGCGACTAATTTACTTGAATTCGTTTCTTATAATATCCACTCTATGGATCAAGGAAATTCCGTTCAGGCTCTATACACGGACTTCAGTAAAGCTTTTGATAGAATCGACATCCCTTTGTTAATTTTTAAACTACATAAAAACGGATTCAGTACACAACTGCTGAAATGGATTGAGTCGTATTTGACAAACCGTACACAAATTGTTAGATTCAATGGTTCACTTTCGAAAAGCATCTCCGTTACATCTGGTGTGCCTCAAGGCTCCCATCTCGGTCCCTTATTATTTATCTTATACGTCAATGACATTACTTATTTACTGAACCAGCTAAACGTGCTTATATACGCAGACGATATGAAGCTTTATATGATAGTCAACAACGAAGAAGATTTCAGGGTGTTTCAAAATGAAATAAATATTTTTTACAAATGGTGCAGTAAAAGTCTTCTTGAACTAAACGTGAAAAAATGTTCACATATTGTATTTACAAGGAAAAAATATCCGTCATATGAAATTATCACATTAGGAAATGAGCCTGTGGAGAGAATCAATAAGATAAGAGATCTAGGTATTATATTGGACTCAAAACTTAGTTTTGTAGATCACTATAACTCAGTAATTCAAAAATCAAATAGTATGCTTGGCTTTATAAAACGTTTTAGTTATAATTTTCAAGACCCATATACATTAAAAACATTGTACACAGCTTATGTCCGATCCATACTTGAATACTGCAGCGTTGTGTGGTCCCCCTTTCAAATTTCTCATAAAAACCGTTTAGAATCCATTCAGAAACAATTTGTTCTATTTGCTTTACGAAATCTAGGATGGTCACAGAGCCAATTACCAAGCTACGAATCACGCTGTTTACTAATAAATATTGAACCATTAAGTGTTAGAAGAGAATTTGCTGCAATCTCCTTTGTAAACGACATAATTAATCAGCGTGTTCAATCTACTTATCTACTAAATAAGTTAAACTTTTATTGTCCGAGTCGCCAGTTGAGAACCAGAAATCTGTTTATTTTAACCTCTGCTCGAACTGATTATGGTAAAAATAGTCCAATCAATTGTCTTATGCAGAATTATAATAAAAACTACCAGAACATAGATTTTACTATGTCTAAACAGCAGCTAAAAAGTGCTTTTTACGGCGACAGGCACTTAAGAACCTAATATTGTAGTATTTGAAGTAATATTAAGATTGTACTTCTAGTTTTAAGAATATATATGTAGCCTACGATGTTTGGTGAAATAAATAAATAAACTATATATTGAACACCATCTTGGGGATTCAGCGAGATTTTTTGTCACACTTTTATGATCAATTGAAAACTACAACTCTAAAAAAAAAAATTATGGAAAACTGGCAGAAACAAAACTTTGTAGCGTGATTTCTCAAAACCAAGTTTTATGCACATATGTTTGTATAGTATTGTTTTTACGGAATCGGAGTAGTGGAAGATCTTCCAAGAGCGGCATCGTGGAAGCCGAATCGCCTCATTCGATCAGGTCATCATCAGAAGCAATCGGTGACATCTTCGCTTATCAGAGCTCAAGTCCAACACCGGCACAGTTGTCGGAGGTATCGTCGCGAGAAAGTGTGGCGATCACAGATGAATCTGTAATAAATTTGAAATTAACGAAATAGTAAACAACATGAAACCAACGGCGGTTATGGAAAATGTTTCGTTACGAGTTTGTATTTTGTTTCTACCTGTACTAGCAAATCCGTTGCGAGATGTTATAAACACAAGTCTTCGATCAGGGATAACACCAAATACATGTAAGTGCTCAACTGTCAAACGACAAAATACTAATTGCCGAACAGTTTGCATTTAGGAAGCGACATTCAACAGAATCTGCAGTGAATTTGGAACTTCTGGATTGGAAAATCAACATAAAAAATGTTAGCTACACAGTTGCTGTGTTTCTGGACTTCAAAAAACTTTTTGGAACGAATGATAGATGTGTTGCTAAGAATTGTCATCAATGAAACATTTCTCAACTGGTTCAAGAATTATTTGAGTAGGTAATAGAATGCAAAAAACAAATTTTGGATCATCTTTCTTGCGATACAGAGAAAATAACTTAGGTGAACCACAAGGAAGCATGTTGAGTACATTGTTGTTTATACTGTACATCAATGACATGTTTACAGTATGGTCGTCTGAAATTTTTTGCGGAAGATTCAGTCTCTTATGCGAATGGTAATGATCTAGTGCTCGTTATACAAGAAGCAAATGCTGATTTGATTTTTGTTTTTCTGAAACATCAAAAATTGTGTCTGAATCTTAATAAAACCAGCTGGATTATTATTAAAAATCGCAAAACCGGAGTTTTTTTTTAACTTATTTATTGATGGTTGAGCAATCAAAAGAGTACGAACAGTCAAATACCTGGGAGTTCAAATCGATAAAAAACTAAATTTTGTAGCTCACATTCAGTAGGTATATTATTAATAAAATTGCCATGAAATATGGAGTACTTTCCAGAATAAGTAGATACATGACTCTCTGATCAAAAATACTCTACGTGAAATCTGTAGAGGTGATCCGGCTAGTATCCATATGCTTCCGCATTTGAAACCCTCAGCTCCAGGTTGCTGTTGTAAGTAAGTCACAGGATGCGTAGCTGGGCGAAGGTTGTCAGAAATTGACCAAGGTTCTATGTGACGAGAAATGAAAAACAGATTTATGAGTTTGCTATAAGTCCTCTGGAAAAATTGACTTCTTCCACTAAAACGCCTAATGCTTTATGGAAAGAGGAGGAAGTTGAAAAGGACTCGGTAGGCTGTCCAAGTAACACAGATTAAACCAACGAGCATTAAGAATTATGGTTTATTATGGTTTAATAATGGCATTTTTTTGCGCAGCTCATTTTATGACGGTTTAATAAGGCCGGAACAAATTTCAAATCCTTCTTTTGTCACTTGGAGTTGGAGCATCGCGAGGGGGGGGGGGCAATAAAATATAATGCGAAAAACAAATAAATTAAAATAACTTGCACAAAAGCTTGTATGCAATCTAATTGCATACTATATTATTTCATAATACTTAGAAATCATGTTTTTTTTTTATCGAAAAATTCGAAAAAATCAAGAATACAAAATGTGAATCAACTTTCATCTTCCAAAATTTGGTTCTAGGTCTTGTAATCTTTCGTATGTTTGAATTTTTATTTGAAATTTTTTTTTGACCACATGTTTTCAGATAGTTTTGCTAAACGCTAACGCTAATAAAGCTTTTATTTTAAACATGCTGTTTTATTTGTTTTGAAGGTGTTATGAATGCTCTGTTTAAACTATAATAAAACACAAACTTTGAAGTTTGCTTCAAGCATTTTTTTGTTGCATGTTCTATAATAGCACTCGGTGCTTGATTATTAAACCGCCATAAAACTTATACCGTATTTATTGTCACCTGGAGGCAAACCAGAGGCAACCTAGGTTCGCTCTAACTGCTGTCATCGTGCTCATTCATTGCTCTAGAGGCAACCTAGGTTCGCTCAAAAAACGGACGGAGTTGCCCTGAGAAGAAAGTCAGTTTTGCGAGAAGATCACCAATACTCTCAACGTTATTGTCAAAACATTAAACAGCTGTTTTTGGCTGAAAGCAAAACAGTTGAAATAATGAACGGAAAAATGATTATTGCCGTGATTTTGAACCTCTCAGCCAAGCAAAATCGTACTATCTGCTGTCCAGTGCAATCCGGACACGAAAAAAGGCAATCCGGATGTGAAGAACCGAGTGAAGAAATCCAGAATGGAAAACAAAATGACAGCTGCATGTAAACATTGCGCTCGTTCTCACGTACACAAACGTATGGAATAACTCGAAACCCGAAAGTAGTTTTTTTATTCGGACGGTTCCAGAGCCAAATCCGGAATCTAAAAAAAAAAAAAAATACGCCATTAGTGACAGTTCTCGATCAAGATGTCAAAACAGAACACGCTCAGGATCGATAGCACATACATATTAGAATTGGAATTCCCTTTTTTTCACATTTTTGATACGTTATGTGTTTTGAGTTAAAATTAAAAAAAATGTATAAAAATCTTTGAAAACTTCAAATTACCGGAAGTTTTATAATATCCCTACAATATTTATGAGTATTGAGTGAAAGATCCCAATTTGTAGGAAAAAAAATTGTTGCTTGACGCCATCATTAATCCAAGATCGCGGCTTCCGCTTTTTTTTCAAAGTGTTAAATTACTGAAATTATCATGAAACTTTCACAACATGATTATTAGGTGAAAGTTATAAACGAGTAGAAGTCGAATTTCGTTGTCCGTCGCCATTTTAAATTCCAAGATGGCGGCTCCCACTCAACTTGAAAATTCTGTAAATGACTGAAAATCGCATAAAACGCTTACAATATGGGTATTAGTTGAAAGAAATGAACCAGTAGAAGTCGAATTTCGCCGTCGTTGTGTACTAAAACGCTGACGCGACGCACCCGACGATTTTTGCATCACAATGCTGCGTCGAGAACCATAGCAACCAAAAGTTTGTTTTGATTTGTTTATTTCGTTCCGTTGTTTTGTGTATTTCACTTGTTGTCGCGAAAGAAATCCCAGTTCAATTTTCCACGGAATTGACACTGCTAGGAGGACGGTTGCGGCCTCACAGAAGCAAAATTAGCCCTCCAAAATTTAAACAACATCAAACGATACAACAAGTAGGAAATTTTAAATAATACAGAAATATTTAAACAAACATATTAATAATGATTTCATGTCTGTTTCAGGGTATGCTACATCGTAGGAATTGACCTCCAGTTAATCTGCCTTCAGAAGCCAATTGGTTGCGATCTGAATCGGTTGACAGTTGAAGCTGTGGAACGGCCCAGATAAGTTCAACTACTGCACGGTGTTGACTAAAAAATGGAAGCAGCGGTCAGATTGGCATAAATTTTAGATTAATGTAATTTTAAATGTAAATATAGTTATAAATGTATTGGCTTTAAATGATTGTTGAAAGATAAACTTTTTTTTTTTTTGAGCAGGGAAAAGCCCGCGGGAGTGCTCCTCTTGCTGAGGCTCTTCTCCAGTGGGCGCAAAACCTCCTCATCATTCTTTATTAATTTTTTTTTATTTTTTCGTTTTTTGTTTTACAATATTGTACATGACTTTCGTTTGTATAGCAACACATTTCACTTTTCATTCATTTTTTCTTTAAGTTGTGGATGGGCGGGGGTGATGGCGATTGGCGGGTGGTGGCGGTGGCTGGTGGTGGCGGTTGCAAATCCGAAAATCCATTTGTACAACACTAATATTTTCATGTGACGGATTCATATCATTATGATTAATTATTTGAATATGAATTTAAATGGTTTGAAAATAATTTGAAAAAAAAATTTGACGAATATTTATTTATTAGGTCTATTTGTGTCAAACGGACATTTGCGTTTTAGTACAATGCTTTTACTGACGCGACGCACCATTGTGATGGCTCAAATGGATAATGGTTTCCCCTAAATCAAATGTCAACGCGACGCTGACACGACGCGACGCCCGACGGGCTATTGTGGGGCTGCCTTTACGCCATCTTAAAATCCAAGATGGCGGCTTTCGTTAAACTTCAAAATGTTGTAAATGACTTAAAATCGTATGAAACCCCAACAATATTGGTATTTAGTGAAAGGGCTAAACAAGTAGAAGTCAAATTTCACTATTTCACGCCATCTTGAAATCCAAGATGGCGGATTTCGCTTAACTTTAAATGCTGTAAATGACAAAAAATCGCATGAACCCCCCACTATATGAGTATTGAGTGAAAGGGCTAAACAAGAAGAAGTCGAATTTCTCTTTTCGCTTTAATCTGAAATGCTGTAAGTGACTGAAAATCGCATGGTTTAGGGGTTTAAAATTTGGTTTAAAATTTGTTTTAACAAGCAAGTCAGATTTTTTTCTCGCCTACGGCGGAATTCAGTCTTAAATCACCCTTGGCTTGAGACATTTCGATCTACGACACTATTCGACGTTTACGAATCGAAACTAACTTTGATTCTTAATTACAGTTAATCTTTTGTATACGAACTCAAAACTTGACTTACAAAAACGCTACCTGCCTACCGCTTAAGAATGGGCTTTTATTAACAAGTGTATCTAAATAAGAACAGAGTTTGAGACGAACCATTTTTTTTTATTTCAAAAAAATGGTTGATTTCATTACAAATGTTATGCTGATATGAAATATGCTTCAAGAAACAAATTTCAGACTTAATTTTATTTCGTGTTTTTGTTCTTCTAAATGCTTAACACAACACATTACACGAGGCCACAAAATTTACTTTTTTCTGAGGTGCAATGAATTCAGAAGGTAATTTTGACTAATTTGTTACCGTGAATCTAAATATACATCAAGTCTATCAGTTTTGTTCTCTAAATGACTTTCAAGAATAAGCAATAATTATTTGAGAAATTTCTGCACTTTTCTCTTACAAAAACATATCATTTGAAAATAAAAGTTTAAAATATATTATCAAGTTTCCTCAAGACCTCAAGTAATTTGGAGTTTTGCAAAAAAGTGATGGAAGTTTAATGTATTTTTTTTTACCTTTTTTCATTTATTAAATTTTAAAGCAGATTTAAACCAAACTGAGTTTCAGATATTTTTAAGGCATACATGTAATCATTTTACAGGTTTCAACAAATATGATAAATGAAATGCAGTTTTTTTTACACTTCCTTTAGTAATGTCAAAAATACTTGTAATGATATATTTCCATTTTTTTTTAAATTGTTTAGTTTTACTTTTTTAGATCATGCATCATTTTCATCATAATATTATTCCTTAATTGGATGAAGTAAGAGAAACAGATTTTGAATCAGATTTTTTCATTGGTTTGTTGGTTAAACAGTTGTCAATGTTTGATTTTACTTAAAACTGATGCATTTTAAATCTCCTTATCACCAAAACTAAAAGGGTTCGACCAAATTTGATAAAAAATTCGAGCTCAGGACGCTAAAATCTACCAAATCAATCATCAAAAAACACCATAATGCTGTTTCCTTGAGTCATCAATTAAATTATGTAAAAGTTTGTGGTGAAACATGTTTATTAAAAAAATCTTCCTCAATATTTTAAAACACTTATTTTGTTCATTTTCATCTTATATATAAAAATGGAGGCCTTTTCTTTGTAACAACATCACGTATGAATGGTCGGTCGGAATGAAGTGAAATTTGGTATCCGAGGGTTTTTTTGGATCAGAGATAGTTTGTATAATAGTTTCAAGGATCTCAGTTTTTATGGAAGGTGGTCCCAATACAAATTCAACTTTATTTGTTACGATTTCCATAAGAGTCTATTCGCGAGCATGATGCAGTTAAGGACGTGTAGATAGAATTAAACATTATTTACGATTTATACTTTAGAAGGTTAAACGAAGTTTACCGGGTCAGCTAGTATTGTATAAATTTTCAAATAAATTTACCGAGTTTTAAAGCACATTTTTTCCAGTTCTTTAATTAACTTACCGAATTTTGTAGTCAAACTTAATAAATTTAAGAAATAACTTTAACAAATTTGGCTCTGTGTTTTAATTTCGAATTTTTGTGTACTTGACATATAAGCCCTTAAATATAAATTTTTAATAAGAAAAACATAACTTTAACCTTTTGTTCTTTCCAGGACCCAATACTTCATTCAAAAGTGACCAAAAATTTAGAGCTTGCAATTTTAAAATTTCAAACCAGCGATTGAAAATGTAAAATTTTTTCATTATTTTTTTAAATAAAATCGTGTTATATGAATCGTTCATGAATTTTAAATTTATCTTGAAAAGTTTGAAAAATGATTGAAAACATTTCCTGTCAGTATAATTGAACATGAAGTTATAATTTGGAACTTCAAAAATGAAATTTTTGATAACTGGAGGATCTCTGTGAACGAAGACAGTTCAAACTTGAATGTTTTTAAGAAACTGTCAAACAATATGTCAAACAGACAATCTGATAGAAGGCCTTATTCCAAAAAGAATCATATCAATGCGATAAAGATCTGACGAAGCATCAGATATAAAATTGTACGTTAATGGACATACGCGGGAGTAAGACGAATAAGTCGTACAGAAATTGAATAAGTAATAAACAACATAAACACATAATGGGTCTCAATGAAACTTGATGTTTCCTCGAAGAGATTCCTTTTTCTTAACTCTAAGCGTACATATTTCGAGGATATGATGGCTAGCATCTTACAAATGTTAAAACCACCAACCCATAGAAAGTGTAGGTACTATATTTGCCGTGACCGGAACACGATCTCTTACCCGCTGGCTTAGAAGACTTGAAGGCTATCCTCTACGCCACGGGCTGCAGCTAGTTAGAAAAAAAAAACACTTATTCAGAGGATAAATAGCCCTTTCCTCTCATAAAGATGCGCATGGGGGGAAGGACCCAAATGGGCCTATGGGACCATCACAAAAATAATAATTAGGTTGAGAATCAAAATGTTAAGTTACATTTCTTAGAGATTTTACAATAAGATAAAGATTGTTCAGGTTTTTTGTTAAAAGATGGCCCGGAGAAAAATGAAGCATCTTTATCTTCTTGATAGTATTGTGTTGAAGAACTTTTACAACTAGAACGTACATATTTCAGAAAGGTCCTCCCTAAAAGTTCTGATTTCGTAAGCGGAATCCAGATAAAAACTTGATGAACCAACTGTTTCGTCGTACGTGTATGAGATGAAAAACGCGCAGAGATAACTTTCAACCGGAACAAAAATAGCCCCACTTATCAGCGCGCTTTCACTGTTGTAAGATTCCACAGCCAACAAAAGTGTAATTATGCTAGCGCAAATACAAGCTAAAATTGTCGAGCAAGAAACGTTCCGCCCCCATCATCAGCATCATTATCATCATCATCCTTATCAAGACCATCGTCATCATGTAGGTAGGTACCTGTTTTTAATATCAACACCATTCGCCATCATCAGCATCGCTAAAACATCATGGAAAATCTAGCGAAGAGTAAAAGGACAGCTCAACTACCTCCGAGAAGCAAAAAAAAAGCGCAGAGAAAAACAAACCTTTGTCCATGGTCGATAAAGGATAGCTGTACGGAACAGCATCCGCAAAATGGAGGGTTGGTCTGACAATGAATTTTTGGGACCTGGAACCCGCTGTGCTACCACCGGAAGAAAGTTGCACTCGGAATGGTACCTAAGTACAAAGTTTGCATTTGTTTCGCTGCTGCTTCCTTCCTTCCTGCCTTCTTTTTATGTGTAGTGTGGTATTCGGCAGAGGAGAATTTTGGCCATCCCACAGGTGGTCCCAGCTGGAAGAGTTCGGTCCTTTATTGGCAAATAGAGTTCCATTTCCGGAAACGGTTTCAAATTTGTTAATGGCTTTACATGAGAGCTGCTCGCTGCTGCGGTGCATTTCTTCTTGCTTAAAGTGCGGGTGGTCCAGGAATGGGTTCCAGAACATGGAAATGGAAAGCAGCATCGAGCAGCTATTCGATGTCCAACTTGTATGGATTGAGGACAATCGAGTTTGGTATCGTAACCATATACTCGGGAATTTATGGCCCTGCTCGTTTCTATGTTGGCTTTAAGTCCTCTGAATGTTAAGATTTGAAGTGAAGGAAGGTGAATGGAAGTCACTTTTTGTTCAAATGTTTGTAGAAGCCAACTATTGAGTTATCCTGTATTATGATCGAACTTTTATTCTAAAAAACATAAAAAGAGAGAATCATTACATCAAATTTATTTCGTTTCGGAGCTGATATATAAATATCAGTAATATAAGAGAATCTTAACTTATCTGTTTCTTATGATTTTTTGTATGAACTGGATAGTTTGCTCGATGAATTGTTAGATAAAAAATATCCAGACACTTCAAGCGATAGGTAATCTTTTCAATACAAAATGTCATTGACAATAAATAGCATTAACTCTAAAACCAAAAAACATGTTGTCTTTCATTACGTCGTATGAAACAAAATGTAAACAAACAGTTTTATTACGAAAAAACTTAAAAACTGACACAAACTAGTCGCAACTTTTTTAGATTTAGAATATTTGTAGCCTGGACAACATATTCTATATGTGAAATGGAAACTTAAAAGTTGTTTTGATAACTTTTGCTGAAGTTTTCTGTGAATTCTTAAGATGTTTCATTCGACGTAATGAAAGCTAACACGAGAAAAATCCTTTACAACTGACAACACAGGTAGTCATTCGTCGCTATCATCATCACTTAACATTAGTATTATCACTCTTCTTCCTAGAACCTTCGACCTGTACACACGCAACTTAAAATTTGATCCTTCGAACCGGATTAAAGGTGAAAGTGGTAATTATAAGTCAAATATTTAATTCATTTTCTTTATGAAGGTAGTATTTAAAAGCTACTTCAAACATCCTCTATCAGTTCAGCTTTTTTACCCAATTCATGAAATATGGCGGATCTTTATTGAAGAAAGAGATGAATATTCAAAAAATCGGTCTCAATCTCCACTTTTGCATAAATCTCGTCTAGGGTGGATAGTAGGCGGATTTACCACAGAGAACAGACGTACAAGCTCGAACAAAAAATTTTTCAAAAAGTGTGTAAAATTTCAAATGCTGACATTCAAAAAATACGTTAGAAATTGACTTGAAATAGTGCCATCTATTGCGCCGTTCAAAAGTTACAAATCAAATTTTCAAGTGGCCAGTTTTCGAAAAGGCCCAGCCAAAAAACAAAAAAATTGTTATAAAAACTATCGTTGGAAATTTTACACAAGTTTCATGGGCTAGCTTGTATGTCTGTTCTCTGTGGATTTACTTCAAGAATCATTGCCCATCAACAAGTATCTGATTTTGTTTATCAGTAATAATGAAACCGCCCTCACAAGACCGTGGAGTGAAGAGGAAATGGCTGTCGAAGGTTTATTTGTCAGTACAACATTCAGAGATCTAAGTAGCAGCTTTGTAGTGAGATCACCACTAAAAGAATCAATAATACGCCTGCTTTAAATAGACAAATACCTGAAACTAGAAGAATGATTTCAAAGGGATCGAAAATTATATCAACAACACAATACCCTCATGTAAACATATCTCGATCGATTGATGAAAAAGACATTAATCACGATAGTCCACATTTCTATTTTCTGCACCATCCTTATCCTCGACAGCAGCAAAACCAAAACGCGAACCGCATTCAATGGATCAGCAAGGACTTCTCTGTCTTTGAATGATGTTTTGCAAACGGGTCCCACTCTTCAAAGTGACTTAAGCAGCTTCTTTTGAAAATAAGTTGTCAGGCATATGTTTCAACTGGGGGCATCCAAAAAATTGTTCCGCCAAATAGTAGTCGACGAAGAAGACTGGCGATTTTCATTGGATGAAAGGGTCAAGACATAGGCCGACTGAATACTTGATCTGCTCTGTATATCGCTTCCGGGTGCTTGCTTCAATTTGCCATGCAATTTCAAAACAAATCCGAAGTAGAGATGTACCGAATAGTGGTGTTCGGCGAACGGCCGAATACCGAATATTGACCTTTTCAACTATTCAGCTATTCAACTATTTCAGGACTAGAGCATCAATTGTATTCGACTATTCGCTCAGGGACTCCACCTTAGAAAGAGTTTGTTGGCATTCGCCGATCGAAGCAACACACGCAGTGCAAGTCTAAGAGTTTTTCGTGTATATAAACAAGCGGGTTACGCAAAATAAAGTCATTCCACTCCAAAAGTGCTCCCTATCCAACAGGTTATGAGCACCCAGAACAATCCGGCTCACGGTATTCCCCAATATACCGGAGGTCCCGGATTTCATAACTGGAGTTTTCGTGTTCGAGCCTTTCTTGAAGCGATGGGCGTCGACCACGTGTTGGAACTAGAAGCACCAGCGGAACTGGCAGAGGCAAGGAGATTTGCACAGGAGGACTGGAAGGCAAGAAGCTTCATCATTGGATTTCTGGGGGACGATTGCCTAGAAATCGTTCGGGAGAAACGGACGGCGAGAACAATGTGGCAGGGACTGGTAAACACTTTCGCGAAGTCCCTGGCCAAGCAGAACCTCGTCAGGAAGCAGATCGGAAGCCTCAAGTTGCGAGAAGGTGATTCCATGCGCTCACATCTGGTGGCGTATGAGGATCTGGTCCGGCAATTGCAAGTGGCCGGAGGAACGTTGACCGAAGCAGATAAGGTAATCATGCTCTTTGGAACCCTTCCGGAGACATATGATCCGTTGGTGACAGCGTTAGAAAATCTCGATGACGATCAACTAACGCTGGAGGTAGCTAAGCAACGGTTGCTAGGACAGGAAGTGAAGAAAAAAACACGTCTTCAAACAACCATCGAGGAAAATTCAACTGCGTTTTCCGGAAACCGGTTGAATTTTAAAACCAAGCCGAAATCGGTTTTCAACAGGACCTGCTACAAATGCGGAAAGAAGGGCCACCTGTATAAAGATTGCCAGGCCAAGGAAGCAACTACAGTAGCTGAATGCTCCAAAGTCATTAGTTTTATGGCTCGGAGGAGCAGAAAAAATGGAAGACGGTTAATATTCAAACTCGATTCAGGATCGAGTGACCATCTCATCAACGATTGCGGATGGTTCAAGTCGACAAACAGCCTCGTGGATCCTGTACAAATCAATGTCGCCAAAGATGGACAGTCTCTGATATCGAAATTAAAAGGAACCGTCGAAGGCCAAAGCAACAAAGGTGTCGAAGTTGAAATTCGTGATGTGCTCTACGTTCCGGAGCTCCGTGAAAATCTTTTGTCCGTTAAGAAGTTGTCCAGAGCAGGGATTACTGTTACTTTCTGCGATAATGAAGCAGTGTTGCAGAAGCACAACGTAGTCGTGGCAACGGCATTTTTGAAGGAAAATCTTTACGAGATGGAAATCGATGCGGATGTAGCAGTGGCAAATTTGTGTAATGCGGATTTCCACCTCGGAAACATCCAACAGTTGGTTGAATACCGAATGATTGTTCCAACTACGTACAAGCCAGAGGGGGAAACTTGTGAAATCGACTCGCCCGTAGTTGATTGGCACGAAGAAATTGAAGCTTGTTCCGAATGGATACCTGTAGAAGATGACGAAATTAATGTTGGCGAGAACTTTGAACAAGTTCGAGTGGAAATCATCGATGAATCTCCTGCGCTCCCTTCGCACCTAGAACGCCACGAGTCCCTGGGACAACGATCGGCGAGGCACAGCGAAAGGGAGCGCTCGCTCCCCGGTAAGTTTACCGATTATTATGTTAGTAACCAGGCAACTACCGGTAGTACTTTTCTCACAGATGAACCGACGAGGAATGATGAAACCGAAGTCCACTCCCAGATGTCGTTTCAAATGGTAAAGGATCGAATCACATCGATGGGAATCAACGTATGGCAGCTGATGTCGTGTTCAAGGAAGGTGAAACAATTTCGTCCCATGTTGGTTTCACGCATGCAGCTGATCAACAAGCTGGTCACACTCTTGTTGTTCTGGTTGGACATGATAGTTCCAGTTTCCATCTATTCGATGATGGATCGGCGTTTCTGTTCAGGATCTTCAATCAACAGTTTTTTTATGTCAATACCCGAAGACCCCCGGAAATCCATTTTTGAAGGAAAGCTGTTCTTCCGGTGCTGGAAGGAGAAAATCAAAAGAGTGTATTTTCGAAGACTTAAGATATCGGCCGGTTCCCTCAAATCCTTGGGATTGACCTCTTGAGAGGGGGTTGTTGAATCTAAGCAATCGGGAAATCGAGCTGTAATTTTTTCAAGCTCCCCTCTACTAAGTTAGTTCTTATCAAACCTCCAAACTGTTCAGTTCAGTACCCAAATAAAAGCTTCAGTTGTAAATCCATTGCGTTGTTCTTTCTTATACGGATTACAACAGATTTTCAACTATAAAAGATCTAGGAGTTACTTTCGATCGAAAGCTCTCGTTCGGACAGCGTATCTCGACAACCATAGCAAAAGCGTTTGCCTTATTCGGATTTCTTCGTCGAAATTTACAGAGTTTTGAAGACCCCTATGCCCTTAATACAGTATTCTGCTCGTTAGTATGAAGTGTACAGGAATATGCTGCACCTGTTTGGCAATCTTACCAATCCGTTCACATCGAAAGGATAGAGAGGGTCCAGAAAAAATTTCTCCGCTATGCATTACGAAGATTTCCCTGGCGAGATTCTGTACGTTTATCACCTTATTCCGAGAGATGTGGTCTTCTGTCACTGACGTCTTTGAGTCAAAGGAGGACGTACTTGCAACGGGTCTTCGTGTACGACATCTTAACAAACGTTATTGATTGCCCGCAATTGCTGTATTCTCTCAATCTGCACGCTCCAGCTCGACAACTTCGCAATCAAAATTTTCTCTGGCTACCAAGAAGCAGAACGAGTTTTGACCAAAATCATCCACTACATCGATGCTGTCATGCTTTCAACGAGGTTTCCCACCTTTTCGACTTTTACGTATCAAATTCGATGTTTAAACGTTCGATCCGTGATTTAACTTAATTTTAAAATCATACATTGTATGTTACTTAGGTTAATTTTTAATTTTAAGATTTTAAGTCTGTATGACTTCACGGTCAAAGACTCCAAATAAATAAAATAATAAAAATAAAATATTCGGCCAAACGTATATTCGGTGTTGAGTTTTTAATACAAATACTTCTATTTCTACTTCCATTTCTAATAGAAATCTTCTATTTCTGCCTTCCTAATGCCTCTCATGTTTTAAAGTCGATTATTCCCAACCAGATGTATCAGATCTTTTTTCAAGTAGAGGAAAGGACTAAAAGGACATCAGCTGACTTGTTGCTTCTAGGACGACAAAGATTGGGTTCCAGTGAAATCTGGGCTGTCAAAACAGATGCCAAACTATTTGAAATGGCCTCTTTTATATCGAATAAGATGAGTGTCTAATATTTGCTAGATGTCATCAAAATAGTTGCCAAAAAGAATGATGATCTTTAATCTTTAAGGGGAAAAATATATTAAATTACTTGAAATTTAAATTTTCATCGAATTACAACAGCAGTGTTCAAATCGTTTCTAACGAATAATTTTACTTTGAAAAATCGTCTTGTAACACTAAATTTAAAAATTTTCAAAGAGATGTTTGATTTTTTTACTTTGATTTAGCAAAAAATCTGAACAAAGCTGAGTAAAATCCGGCAAGTTAAAAAAATATATGGCCATCCCAGTCAGATTTAACTTTCCTCGGACTCTTTGTTTGGTTTGTGGGCAAGCCTAGATATATATATAAAAAAAAGAATAAACGAAAATCAAAGTGTAAAATAATCTACAGTGAAAAATACACGGATACATCTAAATTTTTTTGCTGAAACGAGCTGAAACCATAAGTTTTTGATAATTTTGAAACTTTTTCAACATTACTTTTGGATATTTTACAAATAATCCAATATCAGTTGAAAAATTTTACAAGTCTGTACTTGTAAATTTAAAAAAATATATATATTCGGCCTATTCGGTCGAATACCTAGCTCAGCAATTCAGTGAGCCGAATATTCGGCTTAACGGTTTTTCGGCGGTATTCGGCCGACCGAATATTCGGTACATCTCTACTCCAAAGCTTCCCTCATAGATTATTATCTATATATATAAAAATGAATTTCTGTCTGTCTGTCTGTCTGTCTGTCTGTTTCCTATAGACTCGGAAACTACTGAACCGATTTGCGTGAAACTTGGCAGGTGGGGGTATTGGAGGCAGGGGAAGGTTCCTATTATGGTTCGAGACCCCTCCCTCTCTCAATAAGGGGGGGAGGGGCCTCCCAAACAAAAGACAATTTTTTGCATAACTCGAGCACCCATCAAGCCATTGGTATCAAAATTGGCATGGGGTGGTATTTGGGTACGAGGAATATTTCTATGAGTATTAGGTACCCCTCCCTCTTCTTAGTGGGGTGAAAGGAAGGGGGAGGGGGGCTACCTTACAATTTTTCATATAACTCGAAAACTAATCAAGATATTGGAACCAAATTTGGCACGGGAAGGTATTGGGATACGAAAAATATTTCAATGATTATTTGAGACCCCTCCCCCTTTTTTGTAGAAAGGGGGAGGGGGCTTCTTTCATATTTTTTTACATAACTCAAAAACTAATAAAGCAAATGGAACCAAATTGGGCATGGGAGGGTATTTGGATATGAAAAATATTTCTATGATTATTTGAGACCCATCCCTCTTTCCAGTAGGGAGAAATAAAAGAGGAAAGGGCCTCTTTTATAATTTTTTACACAACTCAAAAACTTATTAAGCAAATGGAACCAAATTTGGCATGGGCGAATATTTGGGAACGTGACATGTTCTAATGATTGTTTGAGAACCCTTCTTTCTTCCAGGGGGGAGAAAGGAAAGAGGGAGGGGAGTTTCATACAATTTTTACATCATAACTAAAAAACTACAACAGCAAATGGAACCAAATTTGGCATGGAACCATATTTGGGTACGAAATGTGCTTCTATGAATATTTGGTATCCCTCACGCCTTCAAAGAGGTGGATGAAAAGGGGGAGGAAAGGTCTCGCTTACAATTTTCAGTATAACTGGAGAGTTGATCGAGAAAATTTAACCATCTTTGACATATGAGGGTATTTGGATTCGAGAAATGTTTCTGTCATAAATTGAAGCCCCACCTTTTTTTCAGCGGAAAGATATTAAAAGGGAAAGGGGAGCTTCCATGTATTTTTTTTTGCATAGCTCGAGAATTTATCGAGCAAATGAAACCAAATTTGGCATCAAAAAGTTTTTGAGTACGAAAAATACTTTTTCTATGTGAAACAATTCCTTTCTTACAGTAAGATGATAGAATTGGAAATATAGGAAGGGAAGAGGAGGCTTACATTTAACTCTTTTTTTTACAAAATCCGAGAAATGGACAAAACTTAACATGAAAAATCATTTTGGTATGATTCTATGATTATCTGACACACCATCCTCCTTTCAGTGAGTAGGTATATAGGAGGAGGAAGGTGAGCCCAATACAATTGTGTTAGCATATGTTCTCAATTTATGCTAACGAAGCCAACAAATGGAAACAAATATGGCATGGAAAGGTACTTGATTACGAGATATGTTTCTACGATTGTTATAGGCCCTTACGCTTTACAGTGTAGAGAGGGGAAGAAAGGAGGAGGGTCCATATAAATTTTTGTTGTAAAGCCTAAAAACTTATCAACCAATGGAACTATATATGATATAACTGGATTTTTGAGAACGAAAAAATTAGGTACGATAATTAAAAATCACGACCTGTATTCAGCAGGGGGTGAAGGTAAGGACAGGGGAGGGGCTCTCTTATCAGTTTTTCAGCATAAATCCAGAACATATCAAGAAAAAACAACCATATTTTATAAGTAAGATGGTTTGCGATTAATTTGAGACCGTCTAGACAGCTTCAAATTATCAGATCTTTAACACAAATTTATAGAGCGAGATTTTGAATATTCGTTTAAGTTATCTTTGTGTTGAAATTCGAAACTCCAGCTGCAGCTCTCATTTTATAGCGATTGCTTATGAATTATGTTATAATTTGATTTAAAGTTATGCCAATAAAACAATAAAAATTTGAATAATTTCTGAAAATATCATTTGATTTTGAAAGGTGTAGCAAAGCACACCAGGTCAGCTAGTAGTTTATACAAATAAAAAATCAGCAGTTTTTGTTAGTGGTGGATTCGAACTCCACAAATGGGCGTACAGACGGTAGTTGAAATCACTCGAGAAAATATGCAAACAAAGATTCTGGAGATAAATAGGAATACACTGAAAGAAAACTTCATATTCAATTGCCAAGTTTATATTGATACTATACCAACAAAAAGATAAGTGCTATCGGAGGTGCAGAAAATATTCGATCTCCTCGGATTGAATACTGAATCCAATCGTTATTGTTGGAAAAATCATTACGCAAGACATATGGTCAGAGAAATTAAATTGGGATGACAAGTTGACAGATTTTATAATTTCTGAATGGAAAAGATTTTGTCACCTAATTGCCAACAAAAGTTCCATTTCAATTCCAAGGTACATTCGTACCTCTGGAAAGTTATAAAAATGAGAATAACGAAATATCTGTGCAGATTAGTTGAAATCTTTTTCCAGAACCGTGAGCTACAATAAATCACGAGCGAAGGATTGCTATTGCTACTGCTACAGCTAAAAACTGCAAGGGTCAATACTGGACCCGGTTCTGTGGAGTATTACCACTGTATTACGTACGATGAGGTACTGACATTGAATCTACCAGAGAGAGTGAAGTTAGTATTTATGTTTCGCGGACAACATCTTGCTACTAGGCGACGGGTTACTCAACAGAAATCGTCCAGCTAAGAGCTTCAGGGGCTGTAGAAGCGGTGGAGAGCTGGATGCACTCCAAAAGTTTGCAGTTGGCTCACCACAAAACCGAGTTGGTCCTGATATCAAATCTGATTTCACCGAAAACAGGACAGTTGGATCATGCACTATCGAATCAAAGCGCGAGCTCAAATCTGCGAGTGTGATGATTGACGACCGGCTCAGCCTTGTGAGCCACGTCGTGTATGTGTGCAAGAAGGCGGCAACAGCAACGGCAGCAATTACGAGAATAATGGAAAACCACTCGGGGATCCGAAGTAGTCAGCGGAGGGTAATTTCGAGTGTGGTTTCGTCAATCCTTGGAAATCTGGCCTTAACATTTAGTGTAACCAGCAGAAGCTGAACAGTGTACTAAGGCGGATGAATTTGCGGGTCATCATTGCATACCGCACCGTTTTGTCGGAGGCTGCATGCGTTGTATCGGGAGTCATGCCCATATCCTTTTTTGTGGATTACTCCTATTGCTACGACAATAGAGGCACGCAAACCGTGAGAACACGAGTCAGAGATAGCTTTTTGGCCAACTGGCAGCAGCTGTGGGACAGCTCAGAAAGAGGAGGACCCATCGACATTCCGGAGTGGGTTTCTCCCTGACTGGTCATGGGTGCTCCTTGAAGTATCACACAGGTTCGAACATGTGGCTTCGCCGCTCTGTCCGACTTACGGTGACGCGGACGAAACACCCGAAGACGTGGTATTCCACTGGGTATTCTATTGTCCAAGATTTGAAGAGGATCGTGTAAACATATTTGCGCCAGACACGACAGCCAACATCATGTAGCAGAAGATGTGTGATGACATCAACACTTGGCATACAGTATGCGATGGGCTCCCGCGGATAATCACTGCTCTGCAAAGGAGTTGGAGACTGACGCAAAAAACGATCGACGTAGGATAACTCAAACCTACTAAATTGAACTTGACTAAGCTGAATGAGTCCGGAGCTATTAACTACGCAAGAATATCAGCGTAGTTGATCGGACCACGACGTGATGATGACCTCGGCCGATGATATTTAATTTAAATATGAACTTTTAAGCGAGTGTTGCATAAGTAGCGCATATGTGCGAATTGGACCCCCCTTCTGAAGTATTTCGTTAGGGCAGTCGCCGGTTTGGGATATGGTCTAAGGCCTCTGGTGGAGTTTAGGTCGTATGTACAATGTACATACATACGGATGTACGAGTCGACCTATCGGTTCCATGGACCCAGATCAGTTGCTTGTGGAGTAGATACATCTTCCGCTGATCATTCTCCACTGGATCTCATCTTTGAGGTCACCATGGAGTCGCTGTCGATCATGATTCGGTTGTTAAAGAAAAAGAGTGATCGATCGGTCTCGGATCGGCTGGCCAGTATATACTTCCCAACCCAATCCTTCCTGCTTCGCGCTTCAGTTTCTGGAGAAGTTAAGCTGGATGAGTTCGAACCTATCAACTAAATTACGCTAAACCATCAGCTTAGTTGATCGGACAACGGCTTGAAGATGACCTCGACCTGGTAAGGTGATATAATTTAAATACGAACCTCTTAGCGAGTTTGGCCTTTCAGCGCGCAAGCACGAGTATGACCTCCCTTTCGAAGTAGTGCTTCAGGACAGTAATCGGAATGGTCAGAGGTCGCAGGGGGAGTTTGGGGCGTATGTTTATACGAATGAGTATACACGAGTCCCATTGGGCCCATGGACCCAGCTCTGGAGAGAAATGGTAACTCGCCGTGAATTGGTTCTAATTCGTAAAATTCCTTCTTCGAATTCATCACCCGCACCCGGGAAATCAACACTATATAGGATCTCGGTGAACTTCACGTTTCTTTGAAGAGATCTGCATATTTTACTTAAAACTAAAGGATTCATGTTTCAAGGATATGATGGCTAGCATCTTCCTAATGCTAAAACCACCAGCCCACAGGAAGAGTATTATGAATGTTGTTGTTACCGAGATTCCATATCATGGTCGATGGCTTAGAAAACTTGATCGCTATCCTTTTGGCCACGGCCGGTGGCCCTTGTTGTGCTTAAGCTCAGATGCCAAGTGTTATGGAATGGAAGATATTTAATCTTAAAATTGTAAGACGGTTTTAATCAAATGAATGCTTCTCAATCTTCAGATGCCGTCCCAGTATGGAATACAAATATAAAAATCATATGGCTGAAACTTCAGAAGTCCTTCAAACTGACAGATTTTGGTAGAATTTTTAAAATATTAAAAAAAAAAAAAAGTTTTCACAATTCTATAACAACCTGACAGTTTCCTTTGTTCGAAACTTATAAGAATGTCAAGTCGTTTATGGCAGTGATGGTTAAAATCCTACTGAATATGCTCACCCCATAATATGCAACTATGGAAAGGGGGATGGTAGCATGTTATCATTAAACACCCCTATTTTTTCGAATCGGCTCATCAATGATTGGCGCAGAGAGCTGAATGATGATCGTCGTTCTTCAACCAACGACAGCCTTCCAACCAGCCAGCAAACCAACCGGATGAGGTGGGCGGTCGATGATGGCCCGAGGGAATGGTGGTGCAAAAAACATCCGAAAGCAGCGGAGAATATTCATGGCCCGCTCAATTGAAAGCGTAATTTCGAACACAAATTATATTGTCATTTTATGCAAAAAAGTGCTGCATATTGCATCGCCTGATGGGCCATTGGCTCCGTTGCCAAAGAGTAGGGAAGGAGAAAAAAAAAACAAACATAAAGAATGGCACACGGCGTTCGAACAATAATATAGAAGTAGGGGCCACAGGACAAGCATAAAACAACTAAAGAAGTACTACCCGTGTGCAAATAAAGAAGAACGGGCAAAAGAAAAAAAAGTGCTAAAGAAACGTCCCGGGAGGACAAAAACATCACACAGCTAGCGAATCGCGGCGAACGAGACGGATGAAGCTAGTTGGCTCAAACGAATGAACGAGAAAGATAGAGCGCATTTGCAAATGATATGAAAACCAAACGAATGCAATTCTACATTGCTGCATCGTTGCTAGAGGAGAAGGCAACAAAAACAACAACAACAAAAAACAACAACTGCCAGGCGAAGGAACTGCATTTTGAAGTGTTTATCCTATTCGCATTCACGCTTTGCTTTTGCATGCTGGTGGTATAAAGTGCATATTGGGTACTTTGGGTTCGTTGCACAATGCTTCTGAGGTTGGTTTTACATCGGACAAAAATTACAAAACTTTTTAAAAATAGCAAACATTTGTTGACAAAAATGACAAAAATGACAAAAATGACAAAAATGACAAAAATGACAAAAATGACAAAAATGACAAAAATGACAAAAATGACAAAAATGACACTTCACTCCCACTATGCTCTCGGAACATTGTTGTAAGCGGGTTATCAGCAAACGCTTCTCCGATGCTATGGGAGGGGTCTCGAGAGGGGGAGATGTGTACCAAAACTGTGGGGAAGAAAGCCGCCGAAAGCGTAAGATCTCGAAGCGGATTCAGGGCTGAAGAAGCTGTCGTCGTCGTCGTCGTCGTCGGTGGGGTCGGAGTGGGGCAAACCAAGCTCTGCGGAGCGCTTTTATTGTGTCGAGTTCTCGATTTGAATTTACATAATGAGGGTGTGCAATGGTTCCTCCCACCCCGGCTCTCATCAAAAGTGCACTGCCCTCCTCCTCTTTCTTCGCATTCGAGGATTGCGATATCCGACTTCACCGTGGAGCTAGTACCTACCCACCGAGTGCCAATGTGCGGAGTGGAAAATTGATAACGGAATGGACCCCTAACTGAAACTCTCTTTTTCGCGAACGTTTTTGCTACATCTCAGGAAGGGCGAATCGTTTCGTTTTCGAGGTTTGTGGAATTGGTTTCTCTTCATGGTAATCGAAAGCTGTTGAACTGGATGATGGCGACGCCGATTGGGGAGACGATGGCGGCGACGACGACGACGACGACGACGACGCTACACGGCGCAATCAGACGAAATGGGTTTCCGTTTGCGAATGCGAATGACGGCAAATCTTGTGCCAATTGAACGAGTCTTACCTACTTGCCGTCTCGTGGGAGTTACAATGTTGCTGAATTTTGGTTGAAGGTGAACTAGTTTTTTTTTATGATTGTCGTTTGAATGGGGTTAGCTCCGAGCTTCAGACTTTGGCGTCTTATTGATAAAACTGATTTGAATAAAGTTTGAACTTGTGTTCAAGAACACATTTACTCCAAAACTCAGCCACCTAACAATTTTTTTTTTTCATTGAGCAGGGAAAAGCCCCCTGGAGCTGTATTTGACAACTTATGATTTTTCTAATGTACAGTTTCTGTGAACAAAACTGTTGAGTAGACGTTGCTTTAAAATTTGCCAAAAAAACATCGATGAGTTTCAAACCAAAACCAACAAAATTTGTTGTTATACGTTTCGTTTACATTACAAAATCATCGCATAAAACTCGAAAAAACAGCATTTACTTACCAAAGTGGAGGCAATATACATACACAGCAATTTTTTTTTTGCTAGAACCAGCAAAATTTAGCTGGTTTTTGTCCCGCTGACTTTCCAGCAAAATTTCCAGCAATTTCAATTGCTGGAAAAACAGCAAACGTTAATGCTGGTTTCCAGCAATTCAAATTGCTGGAAAATCAGTAATCCAGATTGCTGGAAACCAGCTATTTCTTTCAACACAACCGGCAGTATTTAGTATGAAATTTATATTCAATTCAAAATTATAGTTTAATATTGGCTGTGCATATAATAAGCAATAAAAACAATTATTTTCTCCCATTTTCAATAAGGGATTAATTTATTTTCCAAAAAAAAACTTTTTTTTTCACAACTTTCACACCGGCTCTGGGGTGGCCGCTTTATGCCAAAATGCCACCTGTAATAATAGTTTTGATGAGTATCTTCTATGGAATATCTACCTGTACAATAAAAACTTACCCTTGCCTGGTTGCTAGAATATAGAGGAAAATAAAATAATTATATTAATTTAACCTTAATTCGTAAAATAGAATCTCACCTTACTTCAGCGTACGAAACAAAAACAAACTCCAAATTGACAACTCGATTGCTGATTTTCCAGCAAACTAGATCAATTGCTGGAAAGTGCAGCAATTTGAAAACCGATTGCTGGATTTTTCAGCAAAAATGACAAGCACATAACCGAATGCTGAAAAATCCAGCAATTCGAAAACCGATTGCTGGTTTCCAGCAAAAATTTGGATTGCTGAACGTTTCCAGCAATTTTTTTTGCTGGAAATCGAGGCAAAAATTTACAGTGTACATATTTCAACTTCTGGCTTAAACGATAAGAATTATACAAATTTGACGATATTCAACTCCTTATTCATACATCCTGAAAGTATGCAAGAGAGCGCAAGTTTTGCTCTCAATGCATGCAAACCGTTGCCAGCGAAAATATTTGCTGCTTCTCTCATTGGACAGTTTTTCCAAATGAACCATCTGATTTTTAGAAATCTGGTTACACTGCTTCTCGCAGAGAGAACAACAAAGTAGCTTCTCACTTGAATCTTGCGCGGGAGAACAAATTTGCCAACATGGCGAACTTTTTATCATATCACATTTATTCCGACTTTAATTGACCATTTTTACGATCGTTTACTTATTTGATAGGAATTCCGATCCGCATTAACATCTATCATTTCTAGTTCGATTTTATGTTTGCTGGCAGCGCTTTGGAAAGCGCGACAAAGTTGATTCCAGAATGTTTTGTAGCGCGACAAGTAGGAAATCCAATGGGAATATTGTTTTCTTTTCGGTTTGAGGCAGTGATTTCGGGTTTTAAGCACAATAGTTCCGATCCGACTGAAGTTTAATTGAAATATGATGTAGGGGGAAGTGTCCCTATATGCGCATATTGGGTAATATGCGCATACAGCTGATTGACGATATGGTTGGAGATTCATCATATCTAATTAGTGCAGTTTGAGAGTAATACGATTTTAACACATGGCATAAAAAAAATTAAATTATTATATAAAGTCGAAAAAATTTAAAAATTCAAACAAGATTTTTGTCAGTTTTGTTATAATATATTGAACTTTGATTATTGTGCATACAGATTCTTTGAACAAGAATTTTAGTAGTTTTTCTTTCTCATTCATCTGGAAATCGGAAATTCAACAAATCGAAGCTTTTGGTAAAGTTGTAAATGATAAGATATTGGAATAAGAGACAGGTTCTGAATGCCCATATCAAGGCAGGTTAAATGCCTATATCAAGAAAAATAGATTAGTCTTATAAATTTTTTTACTTTCTATTATTTAAACATGAAATCTACGCTCAAATCACGATCTTACAGCGAAAAAAGAAGAACTTCCTACTGATCCGACAAAAATACAATATGGACAAAATATTACCCTGAAATATGGCCATATGGCATACTTAACTATGTTTCATGCAAAAAAACTAGTGATGTAAAAAATTTCACCATGTTGCAAATGTTGCAAGTGGTAATGAAATATAGCTAAAAACATAAATATGCGCATTTAGCCCGCCAGTTTCGGAAATCGGCTATTTTGACTTCTTTTATTATAAAATTATTTTCACAAAAACTGTAAGAGATTTTAACAGAAAAATTTCACTAACGTATATAAAACAGATGTCCGCTCATGTGCATATAGTTTTCAGACTCCTATCTTTTGGAGTATAGGAGAAAATGAGTGCTTTCCTTAATATGCGCATATAGCCTTCCTCTCCCCTATAGTCCAAAACTTGAGTTTTCTATCGTGATTGAATTTTGATTCCAATGAGAGAATCACTTCAAGTTTAGCTGGGGAGCGAAAAAAGACTGGAATAATATTTAGTTAATGTTCATACGTATACCATCATGAGGAGTGTTCTGAAGGTTCATTTTATGTATTTACGTTGGATCGGGAGGATTAACATGAAGAGTGTTCTGAAGGTTCACTTCATGAATTTACGTTGAATCGGGAGAACCAACATGAAGAGTGTTCTGTAGAATTACTTTATAAGTTTATGTAGGATCGGGAGGAATACCATAATGAAGAGCGTTCTGAAGGATCACTTTCTAAGTTTATGTTGGATCGGAAGGACCAGCATGAAAAATGTTCTGAAGGTTCAACCTTATGAATTAACGTTGAATCGGAAAGACCAACTTGAAGAATGTTCTGAAGGTTCACTTTATAAGATTACGTTGGATCGGGAGGACCAACATGAAGAGTGTTCTGTAGGATCTATAAGGTTCACTTTACGACTTAACGTTGCATCAGGAGAACCAACTTTTTTCCCTGTTAAAAAAAAAAACTTGAAGAGTGTTCTGAAGGTTCAATTTGTTAATTTTTACGTTGGATCGGAAGGACCAACACGAAGAGTGTTCTGTGGGATCACTTAAGCCTCTCGTGTCGTTGATTTGGTTACCTACTGTGTGCTAGTTTGCTTTTGCGATTCACGTTGTATTTCGTCCCGAAATTAGTCCTGGTGCCATCGAAACCAACGTTTATCAGTCCGCGGAGTCTTGAACAGTGGAGGATCTCCCGGAAAACGTTCTTCCGTCCCGGTAACACCCGCAAAAGTTCCGTGCACCGACCGCATTGTTTTTGTTTTGTTTCTGTTGTGTTTTGCTTCGTGCGGTTCTCAGAAGCAGTGAACATAGGACCAGGTTAATCTATGCGCTGTCGTCTAACGTAGAAACAGTACTGGACAAAATAAATATTAGCGGTGCTTTTGGAATTTGTTCGAATCTTTGTCTTTTCGATATAATGGCCAACATGAAGGATAAAAAGCATTGTGGAGAGTGCCAATTAGCGATCAATGACCTCGAGCCGCTAGGTTGCGGATTCTGTGGGAATTTCTTTCACATCAGCCAGAAATGTTGCGGATTCAACATTCGGCTTAACAGGGAGCTGTTTACACAGGGTAAAGTTATGTACCCCCTGTCGTACGGAGTTAAACGGCAGAAGTATTCGCTGCTATGTAGACGATTTGATCGACCGCTCCGCTTCAAAAACCGATTACCCCGATACTGCTTTGGACAAACTAACTCATCAGCTCGACCTTTTGTCCAAAAAAGTCGATGATATGGCTTCGAAGCAGTACCCACCAATGCAATGGCAGCTTCTTTATTTCCACCACTGAAAGGGACTCCACAAGCATATCCGTCACTAAATATCAAGCGTCGCCGTGGTAATGATGGACTATCGCTAGTCTCTTCAACAATGACGGGGACTAAGTCTATCGATCTTAGTGATCTTTCAGTCCCGTTTGTTGTTCTTCCACCTCCGGCACCTAAGTTCTGGATGTATCTAGCTGGACTTCAACCGCAAATAACCGATGAAGATGTCAACAAAATAGTTTCTCGTTGCTTGGATATAACCTCAGTGGAAGTGAAAGTGAAACGATTGCTCCCGAAAGGTGTAGATGGCTTCACTAGAAGATTTGTTTCTTTTAAAATCGGACTGGATTCTTCGCTTAAAGATACCGCGCTGAACACAACGACCTGGCCCACGGGGATGCAGTTCCGTGAATTTGTGGATCAGCCAAAAAATTTCAACCGTCGGTCTCAGACTCCTGCCCCATCGGTTCAACTATTTCAGCCTACTGTCGAAGCTACCACACCGATAGTCTTTGGCACGGGTCGGTCCACAACCGTACTGGTGTCATTGAGGTAGATCCTCTTAGAGGTTTGAAGGCTGATGGGAATCACATGGTTCTCATTCCAACTGACAACGACGACGAGACCCTTGCTCTCAGCTGTTTATCTCTTGACCGTTTTTCTGATGTGGGAGGATCAGCTAACGCTTCTGGGTGTTCTCCACAGGGACGCGACGAACTTGGCACTTGGGAGGCCTCAAAGCCCCTCGACTCAATCGCACTGTTTCCAGCCAGCGTCTTCAGCCGTCCCAGCCCTGAGTTTGAATGCCCTGAGTTCACTCAGGCAAGTATTCATTTTCCCCCGGAACATTCTCGTTGTGTGATGAATTTTCACCTAACCGCAGATCCTACGAAGCCCACCAACACATCTTGTCTACAAGTGCCTCAATTGCTTCTCGGGGTTCGACACCAGGACGCACAGTTTTGAGCTTTAGGGAGACCCCTGAGCCCTTCGACTCAGTCGCGCTGCTTCCTGCCTGCGTCATCAGTCGTCCTGGCCCTGAGTTCGTTGGAGGCGATGGGGTTCTCCAGATCACACCTACAAGCAAGTACCCTGTTACGACAAGAACATCTTCTTCGCGTAGTCAGTTTCCGATTTCCGACAGATGCACCCAGCCATACACTCCTGACCTCGGAAATCCTGGCATTCTCTTCTGGGCCTCCAGCACCGGGACGCAACGAACTATGAACCACGGAGACCCCGGAGCCCTTCGACTCAGTCGCGCTGTTTCCAGCCAGCGTCAACAGTCGTCCCGGCCCTGAGTTCGTCTGTGGCGAAGGGGTTCTCCAGCTTGCGCTATCAGGCAAGTATGATATCATAGACAGTTCTTCTCCGCGTGATGAAATCTGCCTTTCCAGCGATCTTCGTTCCGGTACTGCATCTGAATCGGACTACTCTATCAGCATTTTCTACCAGAACACGGGTGGTGTTAATTCCTGCGTGTTCGATTATCTGCTTACTACTTCGTGCTCCTGCTACGATATCATTGCCTTTACCGAAACATGGCTTAATGACCGTACCCTCTCCAGGCAGATTGTTGGCCCAGATTATACAGTGTTTCGTTGCGATCGTAGCCCCCTCAACAGCAAAAAATCTACTGGTGATGGAGTGCTACTTGCCGTTAGATCTAGACGCCCGGTTTTGCTTATCGAAGACGTTTCCTGGGACGATCTGGAGCTTCTTTGAACCCGCATTGACCTCGGTAATCGGAAACTCTATCTATGCGTAGTGTACGTGCCTCCTGATCGTTCTGGCGACCTGGTTTTAGCAGAGTCCTTTTCGCGTTGCCTGTCTAAAGTCAGCTCTTTTTGTTCTCCTGAGGATGACATACTCGTCATTGGCGACTTCAACATGCCCGGCCTAAAATGGTGCTCCTCTCGAAGTGGCTTTCTGTTTCCAGATCCTATGCGTTCTTCGTTCTTGGCATCTTCTAGTGTATACTTAGACGCCCTTAGTACAGTATGCTCGACCTCTGCCGACAGGAAAAATGAAATTATTTTCGAAACAGGAGGCATGAAGGGATGAAAACCGAACTTTTGGTTGGGTTCGCTACAGCTTAAAGCACAACATTTTCGGTAACGCATGCTTTGAGCCGATTGTTCAGATACAGCCAGGGTTCTCGCACGTGTGCGATGTAGCCGAAGCGTTTCGATTCGTTACCGACGGTACAGCAGCGAACCGAGTGGTAAAGAAAACCGAGACAGTTTGTTTGGAAAGAAAAAAGCTGTCATAGCAAAGCAGTACTTTTCGGAAGCCTGAGAACCAGAACTTCCGTCTCACATGTTCCTTGACAGTGACACAGCTAATTCTGATCCAGCAATTTGAAAACTTTTTGCAGAGAAATTTTCTGGTATCTTCATCACTGGGAAAATTTCCTTGGAGCAACTGGCCAGGGCTGTCGGAAATATATCACCCGGTATTCTGGTCGACGATGCAGCCATCCCAAAAGCGACAGCTAAGCTAAAAAATTCATCTTCTACGGGCCCGGACGGTATACCAGCTACTTTTTTGAAGCGTTTTATGCCATCTCTGCTGACACCTATAAGGCACATCTTTCAATCATCGCTGGACTGCGGAATCTTTCCCTCATTGTGGAAAGAAGCTTACATGTTTCCTGTCCACAAAAAGGGAGATAAGAGAGATGTGAGCAACTACCGCGAAATCTCCGCTTTATGCGCGATCGCCAAACTTTTTGAACTGGTTGTTTTGGATCCAATTTTCTCATTTTGCGAGCATCACTTCTCCAACGATCAGCACGGGTTCATGCCTAAACGATTCACGACTTCAAACCTACTGAGTTTTACATCGTTCGTGCAGGACAGCTTTGCCAAGAAAACTCAAACAGACACCATTTACACAGATCTCTCTGCTGCGTTCGATAAGGTGAACCACGGTATTGCAATCGCAAAGCTCGAACGTTTAGGCTTCTGTGGTTCCCTACTGGATTAGTTCCGGAGTTACTTAATGGGACGAAAGTTATCCGTTCGTACTGGTGAATTCTTTTCTAGGCAGTTCGCTGCCTCTTCAGGAGTGCCTCAAGGAAGTCATTTGGGACCGATCATTTTCTTGATCTATTTTAATGATGTACTCTCGCTCCTCGGTGGAACAAAGCTCGCATATGCCGATGACCTGAAACTTTTTCACACCATAAATGGCCAAGACGACATCAACTTCTTGCAACAGCAATTCTCCGCTTTTGCTCACTGGTGCAATATCAATTGCTTGCCCTTGAACCGCAGTAAATGATCGGTAATATCGTTTACCCGTAAGCGACATTCTCTTCATGCAGGGTACATCCTCGGAGACCAAACCATCATCCGCGTGGACCATATCAACGATCCGGGCGTTATTCTCGACCGACGGCTGAGTTTAAGACTCATACGAACTTTGTCAACAACGCTTCTTAAAGCCTTGGATTCTTGTTTCGTATGGCCAAAGATTTCAAAGACGTATATTGCCTGAAAAGTCTTTATTGTTGCATAGTTCGTTCTATTCTCGAGTACGCTTCAGCTGTTTGGTGCCCTTTCTACCAGAATGGAGCTGAAAGAATCGAGGCTATTCAGCGGCGTTTCTTGCGTTACGCTCTACGACACCTAAACTGACAAGATCCGTTTCGTTTACCAAGCTATGAAAACCGCAACAATATCTACTATGATATTTGAGTGATACGAGTAAGTTTGTTTCTAAGTAGATTAGAAACATTGTTAGTCAGTTTACTAAAACTTCGGTGAAAATGAACTGATTCAAAGTAGGTATTGTAACAAAAGATTTACTGGGAAATGGCGTCCTGGAAGCCATCAGCCTTCGCTAAACACTACACTGATAAAAAAAAATGAAATATTGACATGAATAAGCACAAAAGAAAATGTAAACTGCGTTTACAAAAATTGATTGGTTGAAGATCGAAGAAAAGAAATGAAATATCCGTTTGTTTCCACATTATCAGTTTTAAATTTGGCAAATAATTGTTTCTGTATTTTTTTTTTATTTTTTTGTAGGGGGAGCTGTGTAGAAGATAATTGCGAGCACGACACTCTCCCGGCTGATAGGCCTTCCCCGTCCATCATCCTTACAACATGCACACAATAAAGCTACTTTGACTTACTACAAAATTATTTTGTTTTTGAAGATCTTTCTTGTTTGGGTCTAAATCTTGTTCGCAATACTCTCGAATCAGTGTCTGAAGATTGTTTTCCAAAGCATTTTTATGCTATAGTTGAAAGAAAAAAAGACATACATGCATCATAATTACTGAAACAAGAATCAATTCAGAGACAGGTGGTTAGCAATCAACCATTTTATTTGATGCCAACAGTTTTGCCTCATATAATCACAATTTACCGACCCACAATATTTTCATTCATACCGTTACTCCAAACAAGATTGGACTGCCATGAGAAAATCAATGAACAGCAATAAAACTCCCTCGAAACCAGTCCAAATCTAGGAGAAGCTGCAGGTCCATTATAAAGAATGTGTTTGTTTTTTTAGTTCTAGCTAGGCTACAAAACAATGTTTTGTTCACAGAGGAACGGACGTGATTTGTTCATTTTTACGATTTCTTTGGTGATATTTTCATGAAGTATTTGAAAATGAACTTTTGTCAGTTAAGGTTGATTATTCTATTTATCTAGGTACATTTTAGAACTTCAAAAGTCTACGTACGTTTGTCTCTGACGTTTCGGGATTTTCGAAACGTGCCGCATTTGCGGAGTGACCATAATTTCGAAATAAATTTCATCGAGTGTAATGAAAAATAAACAGTGCAAAATAACGATTCTGCCGCATGATGGGGTTCGTTCCGAAACCTGTACTGGCCATAATATGCCCCGGAGAAGGTGCAAGACTCTTTGGAATAAGCAACAGCAAAAAAAAGCAAACGGACAGCGGCGTCAGAATACGTACGAAATTTGCAAGTTAAATTAGCTTATTACGAATGATGTTGCGCTGCGTTGCGCTTGGGAGTGATCTCTTTCAAGTGCGAGAAGCTGGAAGTCTAGAGACCGGAATCGTGAAGAGGATAATGCGGACGATTGCGAGGCGAAGATGAGCTTAATGAAACTAATGAATTTGACAATAACCCTAAATTAGATTGAAGCCTGGGAAAGCGTCAAACGGAGCGAAGAGTGTCTTTTCTCCTGGCAGGCCGGCACACGTTCTCGGTTGAGCTGATCTTCTACACTTGAATGATTCTGGTAGATAATTTTGCAACAAATTGGCAGAAGAAAATGGCTAGATTTGGTTACCTGACCGAGCCTGTGAAGGCCTATAACACGGCATTATTATTGTGCAGCCTGTGCTGATTGCTGACAGCTAAGGAGATGATCATAAAAATCTACAATAATGATGGCATCGATTAAAATTGTAACGATCTCACATAAAGAACAATCAAATCTTTAGTCATGTGGATAAATAAGTCTCTGGCTGAAGAGGTTCAGTTCAAACCGGAGAATTGCAAACGAAGGAATAAAAACAAAAAATAGGCTGTAGCCAATAGACAAAGTACTATCACTTGTTTTTCTTAAGTATATTGAATCACTGGATCGTGTTCAGGTTATTTTCGTATCCGGTTTCAAATTTTAATAGTTCTAGTAATGTTGAAAAATGCATTTTAAAAATGTGTACCAAAAGCCGAAAAACAATAACTGAGTGTTTTTAGTGTTTTGAATATTCGACAGGTATTCCGCACTCGTGTACATACCTGCCCAGCTGAAAAGTGATTGATCGTTCTAAAATTTATAAACAATTGAAATGGTCATTTAATGACATTCCAATTTTACCTTTCATAGCACAACAATTTCATCTTATCCTACCTGATAAAGGACGAACACGAAATTATTGCGACACCGGAAATGTCATGCCAATTTTCTTATAATGTTTAGAATCAAACCATAATTTTAGGGTAGTTTTATACATATATTTATTTACTTAAAAAATTAAAAGAAAAGTTAATCTATGGAGTCTTGAGTTTAAAATTGAACGCATTTTCGCTTGATGCCCTCCATTAAAGTCTTTACCGTGTCATCCGGTACCAGTTTCTCAGTTTTTCATTTTATTGACATGGCCTTCTCGTCTTTGGCTGTCTTCTTGCTCTTCCGAAGTTCCTGCTTCATAGTTGCCCAGTACTGCTTTACCGGGCGCAGCTCCGGACAGTTTGGCAGGTTCATGTCCTTTTGAACAAAATGGACAGAATTGGCCTCATACCACTCCAGAACACTTTAAGAATAGTAGCATGATGTCAAATCTGGCCAAAATAGCGGAGATTCGTCGTGCAGATTCAAGAACGACAAAATGCGCTTTCTCGAGGCACTCAGATTTATTGATCTCGCCATTTACTGTGCCCTTTTTCACGAAAAGCTCACTCCTCAGTTCGCAAGAGCAAATGGCCTGCCAAACGAGATATTTGGAGGCGAACTTGGACATTTCCTTCTTCTCAAATTCGTCGTCCACATCGAACTTGCTCTTGCCGGTGAAAAACTCCAACCCCGGAATTTGCTTAAAATCGGTTACGCAGCAGCCAAATTTTGTCAGCATCTTCTCGTAGAGCTTCCTTGCCCGAGTTTTAGCCGTCGATTGTTGCCACTCATCGCGGTTTGGGAAGTTCTGTACCTTATATGTATGTAGTCCAGCTCTCTTCTTTGCATTCTGGACGAAGCTCTGCGACATGCCGATCTTTTTAGGCAAATCACGGCTTGAGACGTTGAGATTTTCTTTAAATAATCATCCGCTTCACCTTTCCTTCCGTCTTTTTGTTCTCCGGTCCTGGGTTTCTTCTAGCTCCTTTGCCGTGGTTTAACGTCAACCACTCCTGGAACCGTTTCAACACTCTGGAGACGGTTGAATGGTGAATGTTCAACATTTTTCCCAACTGCCGGTGCGACAGGTCAGGAAATTCCAGGTGTTTGGAAAGAGAGAACCAATGAGGAAGTGTGCAAAATTTGGTTGATTATTACCCAATAGTAAAAAAGTTATGCCTTGTTGAATGTGTCGCAATAATTTCACGTGCGCCCTTTAACAGATTTCACGTGTAGATAATTTTTGACCAGAAAGTCCTATAAATATCTGCTTATACGACAAGTTCTTCATATTTCATGGCAATCTTCTTAATAGTGTAGTCGATGTGAGCTATGAAATTTAACTTTTCATCTATTTGTACTACTAGGTAATTTAACCTGATGTACTTCGATTGCACAACCATCAATCGACAAGTTTGAACACTCTCCGATTTTGCGGTTGCCAATGATCATCCAGTTGGTTTTATTGAGATTCAGACACAATTTCTCTAAGTCATTTCCACTCCAGTAGGAGACTGAATCATCCGCAAATAGCTTAAGACGACCGTACTGTAAGCATTGTTTCATTTCATTGATGTACAGTATGAACAACAATGGACCTAAGAAACTTCCTAGTGGGACACCTAAGTTATTTTCTCTGTATCTCGAGTAAGATGAACCAAATTTTGTTCTTTGTATTATGTTATCCAAATAATTTTTAAACCAGTTAAGAACCGTATCATTGATACCAATTCTATCCATACATCATTGATACCAATTCTATATAATAACCGATCAATCGTTTCGAATGCTCTCTTAAAATCCAGAAACACAGCCATTGTGTAGCTACCATTTTCAATCTTCCAGTTTCGAAGTATCTAATTCATAGCAGACTTTGTTGAATGTTGTTTCCTAAATCCAGAATTTCATGAAAATTTACAGTGTAAACTACACCCATAGAAGAGGTTTAAAAAATCCAATGTCAATTCAGCAATTCTTTGTGCCGAAAATGCGCTGAAAAGTCTACCATGCTAAAGATGATATGTTTGGAAAAGCACTACTGGCATATAGACTCGAGCTCCCAAGCAAAATGATTCATGACTACCATATTCAAGCGAACATAGAAAAACATTTTATTAGACTTTCATCCTATAGGATAATTCATCCCAAAAACAAGAAAATTTAAAAAAACACAGTGCCGTAGGAATGTAAGAATCGAACTCACAACACCATTTTGAATCGTCTTGCTAATCCGACATCTTAACCAGTGTACTACTGGAGCTTGTTGCAGGATGAGGGATATGTGTCATAGTCTTTCTGCCACGGATCAATCACTAAGAAACGCACAACGGTGGCTTCCTGGCGTTTGGCCTCCTTTCAAGGTAAGTCCTTTGTTTTCTAGAGGAAACTGGAAAAAGAATGGATTGCCATTTAATGGGAATTGTGTTTTGCTTACTGCCTGTCTATCATATACACGCACAGCTGTTAAAGCCGAGCAGCTTGGCCGGTGGTTGTTTGCCGGTGGATTAAAACAAAGGAATGTTTCTTGCTTTTGCTACATACATTCTCTTGTGACGGGATAGGGAGGGACGTCAAAACATTTTTATTTTGTTTCTTTAAGTCATACGCAATGCGATTGCGCTGGGAGGATAATGCCGGCGATCGTAAATCGAATCATCCCCGGTCGCGTTCTTTTCTTATAATATTGATTACTCACGATTGGCATAGAGGCTGAGTTCTGGGTGTATGCACCCTGAACTCTTTTAACTTGAAAATTCTAGAGAAAATAATCAATGAATAAATTTCTGACTCAGCTTTGAAACACTTGTCTATATGATTGATGTTGCCAATTAAAATCTTTAACTGCATATTTTAACTTGCATTTTTCCGTTGTTATCAAAATTTCAACAAGAAAATTTAAATGAGGCCTTAAGAGCCAAAGTGGTTAATTTGGAATGAGCGATTTTGAGTTAATGATGCCAAAGACTTTGCGTATGTTAAACTATATTTGGTAATTTTTTTCAGATTTTTAGAATTTTGTTTACCTATTTTTACGTTCGGAAAGAAAAAGTATAGAAAATGGCGAAACACAAAAACTTTCAGGCATGTTTTCCCGAAAAATGCTTTCATGCACTTATACCCCTCTGGTTCCAAGGGCCTCATATTTTTTCGAAGTGAAAGGGTTTGACAGTGAAAGGGTTTGCAGATATACTAGCCTACTAGGGGAGATAAGGGCATAATGACCACGTTAAGGAAAACGCTCTTTTAACCATACGAAAAACTTACAATAAGTGAGTTGCATCACTGGATCGTGTTCAGGTACTTGAGAAGTTCATTTCGTATCCAGTTGGAAATTTTTTAGTTGATATTAACGTTGAAAATGCATTATAAAAATGTGTGCCAAAAGCAGAAAATCAAACACTGCGTGGGTAACGTTAAGAACCCACTGGGGTAGTATAAGCACCATTATTTAATCGAGACACTATGGGCATTCCTGCTGTAGAATCTAGCAGCGAATTCAGCTCGATGAAATCAACTCAATCATAGAGCTACAGTTTGTTCGAATTCATTTAGCGATTTGTCCTAGCGGAACATCATGAACATATAGCAATGTGCACACTATATATTAGGAATAATTTTCGATCCGTAGAGCTTATTTATTAGATTATGATACTTTCTTGATTGGAGAACTAACATAAAAAAACGAACACACACATATAGGTTCTCAGTGAAACTTCATGTTTCTTTGAAGAGTTTTTTTTTACTTAACACTAAGGAGTACATCTTTCAAGGATATGATGGCTAGCATCTTACAAATGCTAAACCATCAGTCCACTGAATGAATATTTACTATGTATGTCGTGATCGAGATTCGATCTCATGACCTTTGGCTTAGAAGCGTTTGTTAGTTAGTAGAAGTTGTTTTTTGAAATATGTCTGTAAAATGTAGGACCTACCTACCTACCTACCCTTAGGTAGGTAGGTAGGTAAAATGTAGGAGTTTGCATTTTTTGCTGAAAAATTCATACTATAAGAACTACAAAACTGTTCCTCATGGAAATTTATTCAAGAAAACACGTACTTCCGTAGAAAAAAGGAGTGCTCAAATCGCCCTGAGTGCTCGTTCTGCCCTCATTTCCTCTACTTTTATCTAATAAAATTGTTTAACCTTAACCCGCTCTTAAGTGTCAATATGACACTATCGGAAGTTTTGAGTTTCAATTTCGGGTTTCGTTATTGATTGCTACTGGACCTACCCGATCATCGATCTTTCAATTCATCGCTAAAATACAGATCATCTCGCACGATGCTTGCTGTCAAAACAGTGCAGCACCATCATCAAATTGGAATCTCAACAATGCGCAATGCATATGGCGAATTTTGTTGGTCTTCGATCAGGAGTGAATGGATCAGGCAGTGAGTGAGTGATACATGAAGCCGATCATAGCATATTTTGTTTGATTTGATATATACATAGCTAATTAATAAATTTATTTGTTGTTTTAACGTTTTTTAACATCAGTATGATCAAAATCAAATTGTAGTTATGTTTGTGAGGGAAAGATGTTCACTTTCGCCGTGTTTTTCAATTTTTACAAGTTCTCTTATTAAACTGTCGTCCGTCACGTTAAAACTACTAAGAATTTATGGTGTCCCGCACAACTGTTTGATTTTTCTCGTCTTGCAAAAAATAATTTTGAATTTCATATAATTCAGGCAGATACTGAGTGAGCTACATTCAGAATGGAACAGTTTGTATCTCACTCATCTTCGATATGCGATGTTTACTAAACCGATGATTCTGAAAGATGCGACTCGGTTTGCATAGCTGATAGGAGCGCTGATCGAGATTGCATACCAGCCAGGCGAAGCAGTTGCGAGAGGCGCTATCCCATTATACAATCAGAATGTTTCCAACAGGAAACGCATCCTGAGTGTTTGTTTTGATTGATTTCCGGAACACTGCCTACAACACTTCAATTTTCCTATAACAAAGTTTTAGAAAACATTCGAAAATCATGCTTCAAAAAAAAGACTGCAACGGGATGCTCAAAAAAAATTACTAAGTGCCCAAGAAAGCTGAAGAAATCTATAGGGGAACATGCCCTATTATGCGCCACCTAAGCGAATCGCTGATTTTCTACGTATTCCACGTACAAATGGTGTTAAAAATGGGTGCAATCGTTGAAGAAAGTTGTTTTTTACAAATGCCTATGATTTTTTAAAACTCAAATTGCTATAGTTGCTACAAAAACTTGATTTTTAAAAATCATATTCAAAGCCACAGAACAAAACTGTATTGCAAATACGCGCCGCTGTGTATTCAATACGCGCCTAGCAGCCGAACACACCCGAAAGCAGCCGAAGAGCGAAAACACACCAATACTTACAGACACTTTGACTGAAAAGAAAATCAAAATGGACTTATCAAAATAAAAAAAATAATTAAAAGTTGATTTTTTGGGCTGAATTAACGCTTAGAATAAAGTTTTCGACTTTTTGTTCATTTTCATGAAAATTGGCCTTTTTGAAAAATTAATGCTATTTTCAGCTTACTACGATTGGCGTGTTATAACGAGCGCATGGGCCTAGTAGAACATACCCATAAAAAGCATACCTTAGTGAGTTCAGTATGATTTTTTTAGCATTCAATCATAGTTTAGATTCTCCTCTATCGATGTGTCAGAAAATATTGTCTTATTCGTTTTTCTCTGCTTGGTGACACCTTAGTGAAAGTGTTTTAAAATTTAGATCGAAATGAAGAAAAACCTAAATTGTGAAATTATTAGGACACAGGGGCATTTTAAGGAAAAATTCATACTTGCCATGACCAATCACAGCATTTAAAACAAATTAGCAATATTTTGCAGGCTTAAAATGTTTCAGATTCTTCAAAACAAGGGTGGCGCGTATTAGCCACATGGGGCGTTTTATGAACTTTTCCCCTACGTTGCACATAAGGATATATTTTTTGCACGAAAAATGTGAAAAAAGGGGTGTACTTTTCTATCAATGAACCGTCAAAATTGTTGTTACACCAGATGAATTTTGAAAAGAGGATTATAAAGTTAACGTAATTTGGCTCATTTTTGCATTTTTAGATTGTCAAAATACGAAACACAGAATTTGTGACGAATTTTCAAAGGTAGATGTTTTTCAAGCCTTTGTGAAGTTACAATTTCTCAAATTTTCTTATACTTAAATTCAATTTTGCACTGAATTTTAAGTATATTAACGCATGATTTCCGATTAATATATCCTTATGTGCAACGTATAGCTTCTAACTTCAGCTTTCTTGGAAACTGAGTAATTTTTCCAAAGTATGTTTTTTTGGATTTTTTCTTAGACTTTGAATAATGGAAAACTGAAGTGTTGTAGGTGAATTTTCTATGAGAAAATATTTGAGTTACAAAGGTTACAAGGTTTCCAAACCCGATCAGGAGGGAAAAACTAAATTATATCAAGATGAGATATTTTGATACTAAATTTTTCCTATCTAAATGAGTTATTATTCAGTACTCGTAGGATGTTAAAATATATCAAATTATATCAAAAAATCTATGCGATCATAGCTAAATTATTTCAATTTTAGATATGCTTCTATCAAGATTATATCTCATTCAGATAGCATAGTTTGATATTGGACAGAACAAAACCTATCAAAATTATAAATTATCAAGATACGAGTGCTTCGAGAAAAATTTCTAGTGGAATGTCAATAAACCACATTATATGTTAACCCGATCAGGAGAGCATATCAAAATAATAACTCAAACGTATCTCACCAAGATATTTACATCTGTTTCAGTTATAATAAAGTACTGAAAAAGTTAGATTTTAAGTTTTTCCAATCTGAATTATATCTTATTCTGATTGACAGACTTGAATGGGGTTGAGATAATTTTCAATGATAAAGAATTTTTTCGGGTTGTCCCAAAATAAAATGATAATATCTTATTTTGATATATGTACAACTTTTTCTGAAACAAGGACATCGAAGTCAACGGCCCAAACCGTACATTAATGAGTTTCACTCAACAGATCATTAAAATTGGATCGGATTTTTGGGAAACCAAAAATGGAACTGTGGAAAGCTTGGTCCGCGTCGTGGAGAATCACCCAGCGCATCGAGCACTGTCAACCGAACGCTTTCACTGTTGCCTCCCGAATGGGAGCGCGCCAGAATGACGGAGACTTTGTCGAACATTTGTCGACTCACCGTTGCTAGACAGTGTTGCCCGAGGTTCAGTTGTGTCGTGTTATTGGTCGAACCAGCTATGAATAATAGTGTTTAATATCTAAGCTTATCATCGGCTACACAGGAACATGGTCTTAGCAAATAATAGGTGTGTTCAACAGAACTCAATCGAAATCTATTGAAATGGATTGACAGTTGATCAGCTGTTTTTCCAATTGACTTCGATCGATTTCTATCAGGCTGCTTAATGAACAGCCAGACACTAATACTAACGCGCTGCTTTTGCTGTCATTTTCTTATACAACTGTGTACTTGGAGATTTCGGACTTTATTTAATAATGAAAATTATAATAGCAATCGTCTGTTACTGTACTGATGATTTTACTTGATTAAATGAAAAAAAAAACCTTTTTTAAATGATTTATCGATTCTTAATAAACATGACACCAGCCCGGCGGACCTGCCCCAAGTCATTAGCACCACAGCCTCAGCATGACTGCCACAGCCAGGCTTGTAAGTGGTCACCATCGTTTGAATTTTTCCGGAGACAACCACCACACATCGTTCGTGACAATCGTGGAGAGCGCAATCGTTTGATCGGAGAGCAAAAAAATGTCAAATGAAATTTTGATCTTTGGTGTGGTTATTTATTTATTTATTTATTTATTTATTTATTTATTTATACTTGCAATTCAAGATACAATCTTATTAAACATTGCAATCGGCTTGTACTGGGGTGTGCAAAAAAAAATTTTTAATTACAGCAACTTAACTACTTATGTCTTATCCTAACCTAACCTGGCCAAACATTCTCTCTTAAACAAAACAATGTTATGATTCATTTTGATTTCATCGGGTATCTGGTTCCAGTAGACAACGCCTCGTACGAATAGTGTGCCATTGTAGTGAGAGGTAAGATTTCTCGGGATAACCATTTTTCGTACTCGATTACTCCTTAGTGGTATAAACTTTTCATAAAGGTAGAATGGGGTTCTTGTTGTGTAGATTTTCTGGATCAGGATGTTTGAACGGTACTTGAAGAAATCGTAGAATGAACAGCCCATGAAACTCCGATGGTGTATGCTGACTCTCGCATAACGGTCCAGTTTGTAAATCCATCTGATGCAATTGTTGATTGTTACGCGTAATCTATCCATAGCAGCAGCAGAAGCATTTAATAAAAACTCAGAGCCAAAAGTAAGGTGGGGTAAAATGAGGGTTTTGGCTATTTTTAGTCTAAAATGTGGTGGAAGCATGCTGGCTGTCAGTTTCAAACGACGGAGTACAGCGTAGATTTTACCACATTGTGCATTTACTTGATGGTCCCACTCTAGATTACTTTGGAAAATTATACCAAGATTTGACACTTTTTCAACATATGAAACATCAGCCGATCCAAGGGTTATAACCGGGAAGTCTGGAATAGCTCGATTACGAGAAATAAACATCACGTTGGATTTTGCAGCGTTGATTGGAAGCATATTTGTGTCGGACCAAGCTTGAATGTGCGCCAAATCATCGTTCAGCAGTCGTGCCATTTCCTCAAGTGAGCTAGTAGATGAGCACAGGTAAAGTTGGACATCATCAGCGAACATATGTATTTGACTATGGCAAATAACTGATGGCAAATCGTTGATAAACAAGCAAAACAACAAGGGACCCAAAACTGAACCCTGAGGTACACCTGACATAACCGGAACCGGGTCTGAACATAATCCATTCACGTTAACAATCTGCGATCTACCAGACAAGTAAGATTGGATCAAGTTTACAGCTCCTGCCGAGAAGTTGAATTTCACTGAGAGCTTCCTGAGTAATTTGACATGTGAAACCCGGTCAAAAGCTTTTGAGAAATCTATCATCATCAGTAATGCAAGTCCTTTTCTGTCAACAGTAGCATGAATATCATCATGTACTTTCAGGAGAGCTGTAGTTGTGCTGTGACCGGATCGAAATCCCGATTGATTGGAGTTCAGCAAGTTAGCTGAATTCAAAAACGCAGTGATTTGAGTTTTCACAATTTTTTCAAATACCTTCGACAACGTACATAGTATGCTGATTGGGCGGAGATTGTTCAAATCGAAACTTTTCCCTTTTTTACGTATTGGCAATATTTTAGCCATTTTCCAGGTTCGAGGAAATTTTGAATTTGTGAGAATTAAGTTGAAAATGAACGTTAAGGGACTTATCAGTGATGGTAAAATCAGTTTCACAAACCTCATTGGAATATTGTCGGATCCAACAGCGTTCGATTTAACGGATGAAACAGCTAGAATTACGTCGTTTTCTGTAATCGTTGAAAATCTGAAGCCGTGCGGGTTCGCAGGAGGGCACGCAATATTGTTTTCGTCAGTCGTAAAGTTTGAGGCGAAATGATTATTGATTTCATCGGGAGAATTGTAAAACAAGTTTTCAGTTCCATTATCAGACGGTTTCACAGCTAGGACATTAAGCTTTTTCCATAACGACTTATTGGAGTTTGAATGTTCTACACTTTGCTGAATGTAGTTAGCTTTGGCTTCATTGATCAGTGTAGTAATGCGATTCCGAAGACGCTTGTATTCCGAATGAGAAAATTCAGTCCTGTTAGCAATCCAGCATCTGTACGCTATATCTCTCTCTATTATCGCCCTCAATATGATGTTATTAAACCATATTTTCTTGGCTGTAGGTTTCAAAATGCGTAAAGGAACGAAGGTATTGAATAATTCGATTATTATTTCATTAAAAAAGTCAACAGCCAAATCAACGTCACCAATTGAATATAGGTTTGTCCATTCAATCAAGTTGACCGCAGATTCTAATCTTTGGATGTCAATTCGCGTGTAGTCTCTTATTGTTATAGATTGAACCGAGACTTTTTTCGGAATGTTCAACGATGTAAAAATTACGTCGTGTCTAGAAAATCCAGGGGCAGACACTTGGTTGAAGTTGGAAACAAACTCCAGGTTGTTCGTTATCAAGAGATCAATCAATGAACTCCCCCCCTGATAATGATGAGTAGGAGTTTCATTAACACAGCCAAATCCAAAATAATCTAGAACGCCACAAAACTGATTGGATATTGCATTATCTTTAGTAGGGTCGATGTTAAAGTCACCAAGAATTGCCATGTCGATATATTGCAGCGATATCTCGGAGAGTTTTTGAAACAACTTTTCAGAACAATTGTTCCTAGGAGGGTTATAAAATAATCCAAGCAAGAATTTTCTTGAATAACATTGCAATTCAACAAATATATATTCGGTAACATCTCCGTTGCCTGCCACGTTGATTTCAGATTTTTCGACTAGTCTGAAATTGATTCCACTCCTGACATATATACATAAACCTCCACCTCGACCATACATTCTATCGTTGCGTATTAAATTGAAACCCTCCATAGATATGACATCGTCTGTTATGTTATTATTGAGCCAGGTTTCCGACAAGCAGATAACATCCATTTTGCCATCCAAAAAACATTGCTTAAACTCATTAAACTTGCTTAAACCTCTAGCACAGATACTCTGTATATTAATGTGGCAGATATTCACCTTGTCGTCCGGCAAAGCAGCATTCATAACGGCACGGGGGATACTTGAAATATCTGACTATATTGAAATATAGTCGTTTGACTTTCATCCCTCTTGCGTAGATAATCGAGATAATCATTCCACATTGTTCGACCAACACATCCAAACATCACCCGGCGCTGCAGAGTGGCGATTTTTTTTTTCAACAGGAGGGAGTGAATAGAAAAGATTGCATTTGTTTATTGAGTCTGTAGAGTTTTTTTCTGCTGCGTGAAAGAGATAGGCGATGTCGTAAACTGTCGGGAATTATGGTCGTTTGACCATCAATTTATCACTCTCGTGTACCAAGACACGAAATTTCGTTCGACAATCACACAAAGAAGAATGAATGTCGTTTCGTTTGATGGTAGTCGACTGTTCGGCAAGTTTTCGGTCGCATTCGTTTGATGGCACGAACAATGAAACTGATAAAAGCAGGCTGTGCGACTGTCAGAGAAAATGTCGATGGTTTACAAGTCTGGCCACAGCACCAACGAATCAGCATGGCTAGCACAGCACCACCAACTCAGCACGACTGGCAATGCACCACCGACTTAGCTAACTCGCACAGCACCGACTCCAGCACCCCACAAAGAACACCGCTCCCAAAGAAACAATCAAAAATTAGTCACAACAAACCAAACCAGCTGTTTTTGACAGCAAGCAACTACATGTGTGTTAGTGTAATTGAAACCGATAGAAACGAATCCTGCTCTCGAGCTTGATCGATTTCGATTGGTTTCGATCGACTTCGATTGGCTTCATTGAACGTCAATTGGATTAGTTTCGATCACAACATTGGCTGAGTGAACAACAATTTACCAATCGAAATCGATTGAAACCGAATTCAATTGGCTGTTGAACGGGCTTAATATGGTTTATTGACATTCCACTAGAAATTTTTCTCGAAGCATTCATATCTTGATAAGTTATAAATTTGATAGGATTTGTTCTGCCTTATATCAAACTATGGTATCTGAACGACATATAATCTTGAAAGGAGCATATCAAAAACTGATATAATTTAGCTATGATCGTATAGATTTTTTTATATAATTTGAGATATTTTAACAGCCTACGAGTACTGAATTATAACTCATTTGGATAGAAAAAAAAAACGTATCAAAATATCTCATCTTGATATAATTTTGTTTTTCCCTCCTGATCGGGAAAACCATGCTCCATTTTTGGTTTTCCAAAAATTGGACTCAATTTTATGGATCTGTTTAGCGAAACTTATTAATGCCAGTTTGGGCCATTGACTTCGATGTCCGTGTTTCATAAAAAGTTGCAGGTATATCAAAATATGATATAATCATTTTATTTTGGGACAATCCGAAAAAAAATCTTTATCATTGAAAATAAGCTCAACCCCATTCAAGTCTGTCAATCAGAATAAGATATAATTCAGATTGGAGAAACTTAAAATCGAAAATTTAGAGTACTTAATTATAACTGAATCAGATGTAAATATCTTGGTGAGATACGTTTGAGTTATTATTTTGATATGCTCTCCTGATCGGGAAACCATAAATTGAGTTAAAATCGGTTGGGAAACAAGAGATATACACTCCAGGGACTGGGACGGATGAGACAAGTTCTTCCGGAACCACATATTTAGGTTTGTAAGGGTTATGTTCAAATGAAACGCCTTCCGGCACTACTGAGTGAATATTCTTCCCACAGTTCCTTGGCGTTTTCAAAGTTTCCTCCAGGTGCGGGAGGAAGCTGTGATTGGTTTTCCAATTTCCGTACTTCATCGGCTAGTAATAAACAACGTCCAGTCGTCGTCGTCAGTTGGTTTGTTGGTGGCGGCATTTTGCCGAGTTTGAATTTGTTGTGAGCATTCAAATGAATTTACGACATTTGCCTTTACATTGTGTCACTCGTTTTGTTTTTATTTTGTGTGTATTTTATTTTTTGTTTGCCTGCTACTTCTTCTCGCCCGGCTGCATCCTCCTTTGGCGCGATTTGCATATGCAGAATGAAGTTGGTAGGAAGTGGGTAGGAACCTACGTAATACAAACAGCCAAGGGAGGAACCCGGGCGACCGCACTTGATCCTGGAGAGGTCGCTCGGGGTCTGCGGGGGCCTCTTTTGTGCAGTCAACAAAAGTGACAGACCGTAGAAGATTGTGATGCCTCTCGACTTCTTCGGGGTCTCTCCCTCGCTGCCTCACATTCGCATTGGCGCGGTGCGGCGTCCGTTTCTTTCGTTCTTGATCGTCGTCGGCTCAAGAGGTATATCACTTACACACTTGGCCGTCGTCCCCTGGAAGGCGGCCGCCTCGCCGTTCCGTCATCCGTAATGCACTTAGGCCACTTTGTAAGCGGGTCCTGCTGTTTTGTGCAAACCGAGACTCGAGACAGTATTCCTCCCGGTTAACGAAGTTTTGACGGAGGAATTGTGCGCGCATGTTTTGGCCATTAACCGGACGGTTTTGTTCCCCAGGGTCGAGCTGAAACCTGATAGCGTATCCTCTCGAAAATTGCAATGGCATTATACCCACGAGCACGACCAATGGACGGAGTCCCGATCGAAGGGAGTTTTTTTTCGTTTTACCCCTGTGCTTAATGAAAATTAAAACGCTTGAGTTGCTATCCCTTTGTGTCATTTAGATGAATCAAACGGCTCAAAAGAGATCAAACGTCGTTTAAATTTTATTCGTAACGAAAGTTTTGCAAAAGCAGTAGAGGACATAAAACCCTACTCAAAGCCATTTTAGAAATTAACTAAAATTATGAATAAGCCCCAAGATTCCTACTTTGAAAGATGGGGATAAACTTCTTTTAACTAATGCAGAAAAAGCTAGTAAATTAGCCCAACAATTTAAGTCTGCTCATGATTTTAATTTAAACGTTGTAAGTGCAATTGATGCTCAATTTTCTCTTGAATTTGATGATATTTTTATAAGCAAAATGAGCTTGAAAGTGAGACAAATAATGATGAAATTAAATTGATTTTCAAAAAAAATAAATATATGAAAGCTCCGGGGGAAGATGGGATTTTCTTCATTCTTTTGAAAAGTTGCCTGAAAGCACTATAAATTTTTGTCTGTTAAAATCTTCAATAAATATTTTCACTCGGCTTGTTTCCCAATAAATGAAAAATTGCCAAAGTAACTCCAATTTTGAGACCTGGAAAAAGTGCTTCAGAGCCTTCAAGTTATCGACGAATTAGTTTGCTTCCTTCATTAGGTAAACTATTTGAGAAAGTTATTTTGAATAGAATGATGATTCAAATTAATCAGACTTCTATTTTCCCTGACGAACAATTTGAGTGTGTGTAACTAATATGATTAACGCTGGCAAATCTGAAGGTTATTCAACTGGTGTTGGCTCTTCTTGATATTGAAAAAGCTTTTGACAGTGTTTGGCACAAAGGTTTAGTAGCTAAATTAGCTCGATTTGATTTTCCTGTATATCTCACCAAAATTATTCAAAATTATTTGACTAGCCGAACCTTACAAGTAAGCTATCAAAATTCTTGCTCTGAAAAGACACCCATTAGAGCTGGTGTCCCTCAGGGCAGTGTACTTGGGCCAATTTTATACAATATTTTTACTTCTTATCTTCCTGATGTACCAAGGGAAAAGGTAGAAGTTTATTTGCTGATGATACTTTGCTTTTAGCCAAAGGTAGGAATTTACGTGTGGTACGCAGTAGATTGCAACATAATTTAAATTCCTTTTTGAATTACTTTTTTTTTTACAAAAGGTTTTATTGAGGCATTTTACTTATAAAGTTTTTATGTGCCGGGAGTACTTTTCCTAACTTTGGGTTAGTAAGAGGGGGGCTTTTGAATTACTTGAAGATGTGGAAAATTTCTCCTAACGCTTCCAAAACTCAACTTATTTTATTTCCCCATAAGCAGAGAGCTTAATTTTTAAAACTTAATGAAAATCATTCCATAACTTTTAATGGGGTTTCATTAGAATTTATTTATTTATTATAATTGAATTAATCGAACATAAATGTTTAAATGAAAAGGTTTAGTTACAATCAAATTAGGACTGACGAATTCGACGAACAAATCGTCTGGATGATTCTTCGAACTGATGCAGGTGCTCAGCATCCTGAAACATACGCATCATTGCACTGAGTGGTTCATTGTAGCCATACGATGTTCGATGGATTTGATGTGACAGCAACGAATTAAATCGCAGAGTTCTCGATGGGGCACTGAGGTTTATCATACTTAGAAGATTTGGCGATTGAACTTCTCCATTTATAATCTTAACAACGAAAAAAGCCTGTTGAGTCTTTCGGCGACATTCGAGGGTTTCGAGACCCAAAAGCTGACACCGATCTGATTATGCTGGAAGATCTTCGGGATGACGCCAAGGCAGGTGTCGCAAGGCGAATCTGACAAACCGCTTCTGTACACGTTCAATCCTCAAGTTCCAACTTAGTTGATACGGAGCCCAAACTACAGCAGCATGCTCAGTTATAGATCTGACGAGGGCACAGTACAGTGATTTTAAGCACAAAGGATTTTTGAATTCACGTGACACTTTGGTGATGAAGCCGAGCTGACGATTCGCTTTGTTAATAACTGAAGAGCGTTGACTGTTGAAAGTGAGCTGCGCATCAAGGATCACGCCAAGATCATCCACTTCAAAGACCCTTTTCAAAAACTGGCTGCCGATACTATAGTCATAAGGGATCGGTGTCTTATTCCGGTGAAAAGTTATCACAGAGCATTTTGAAACACTGACTGTTAGTTTGTTCAGTCTACACCATTCATCAAACTGGTTCAGCAGAGATTGGAGGCGAATGCAATCAGCAGTACATTCCACTGGCAGAAATATTTTAAGGTCATCAGCGTAACCAATTTTCGTTCCGTCTTCTAGGCTTGTAATCAAATCGTTAAAAAATAGCGCAAATAATAATGGCCCCAAATAACTCCCTTGAGGAACGCCAGATCGATTGGTAAAAGGATATGATCCTTATGCAGCGCTCGGTAAGAAAGGATTTCAGCCGAGCAATCATGTTGTCATGAATGCCAAGCTAGAATGGTCTGATCACGTGAAGTACTTGAGACTTATACTTGATCGGAATCTTACTTTCAAAAATCTCATTGAAGATATTCAATCTAAATGTAATAAATACACTAAATCTCTTTATTCTCTCATCAACAGGAAACCCAGGCTTTGCGTGAAGAACAAGCTGCTCATATACAAACAAGTGTTCCAGAGGATTCAGAACAAGGTTCTGAAAATGATCTTGCGGCTTGCGGCACCGAAGATCTTCATCGGATTGCGGGCATTGAATCTATCGAAGAGATGGCCAACACCATCTCCAACTTCAGAGGCAAATCGATGCAATCTTCCATCGCAGAGATTCGTTCTCTTTATAATTAGTTTAATTTTAGGATACTTTTTAGTTTTAAGTTTAAAATATTTTTTTTTACATTACAGGACGTTCTCCTACACAAAAATACTTGGTTGCGCTCAGCAAACATAAGTCGATTAAATACATTTTTAGTGATTAATAAACTATAGGGCTCTGGACAGTCGACAGTTGATTATTAAACTGAACACCTAATTTAATGTAATAATGTAATATAAATGTAATGATGAATTGGTACGAGTAAAGACATATTAAAAAAATCCAATGAGAAAAACAGAAAATATTGTGCATGCGCTGAGAGTAAAAACTTGTGCTCTCTTGCATTTTTTCAGTATGTACGAATAAGGTGTCGTATATCTTCCAATTTGTATAGTTCTTATCGCTTCAGCCAGAAGATGAAAATATGTATATACATTTCTTCCACTTTGGTAGATATATGCTATTTTTTTGAAGTTTCGAACGATGAGGTATATGAAACGTATAACAAAATTGTTGAGAAATATATCATTAAAAATGCTTGCTAGGTAGTGAGTTACTGTTAATGAGTGAATTTTCAGAAGTTTTTATTATTTTATTGTTGTTTTAAATTAATTTTATTTTTCCATATTTCCATCCGAACCGTAAATGTTTTTATAACTCAAAGTGTAAAGTGTATATATTCATTCCAAATGTTTTTAAAATATTTGTCTTTGAGCAAGGAATTAAAATAAAATTTAAATTAAATCAAAAGCCTATCTTAAATTATTTTATGTAATTATTTCAAACTGTTTCCATGCTTCAATGTCAGAACTTTTTGTGAATTGTTTGAAAACACTCATTTAAATTTAAAATAACATAATACTTTTGCATTCTACTATTGATAAATATACTTGATTTAATTAAGTTTATGTTAAAAATAACAAAAACAATATGCCGTTTGTTTCAAACTTTCAGGAATATGTATCTAACATCATTAAACATCTAACGGTTAATAAATAATAAGTTAATAATAATAAATAAAAACTCATGCATTGCGTTTAACCCAATTTTGTTGCTTTCAATTTAACTTCAATTATTTAGTGTATTCATATTATATTTTTTCGTTAGTAGTTGATGATTTCCTAAGGTTTTTATAACCTATTTATTCACGTTTTATTTTCTTTTGTTCAGCAATTTCTGCAATTTGAAATCAATATGAATGAGTCGCTAACCTTTCTGAATAGTTTTTCAGTTATCTTATTTTAATCGCCGATGGGATATATTCTTATTTAATTTTTGGCATTTCGGCGAGTTGCGAAAATTCAAGGTAGAATATTTAGAAAGAACATGAAATTATTATAGGTGGAAAGATCAAAGCTAGAGCGCTTTGGGTAGAAGAAATTAAATAGTTGGTGAAAATGTGAGCAGGGCTTTTGTTGTGTGAACAGCTTTTGAACTACTTGCGTGATTCTTTGCCGCTCGCCTTTTCAATGTTGATAGGAAGCGATGAAGAAACCCATCGCATTCCTACCCACATTGAAACACGGACGGGTCGAACACATGAGATTGTGTCCGACTGTTCTATTGCTAAGCCAATTCTATCGATGCGTGCTACTTTTTAGGTACATCGGATGGTTGCTACTTTTGTTTTCGCATATTATCCATCCGATGGCTTACTTTTTTGCCAAATGCATCGTGGTGAATTGTGTTGTAATTTCAATATTGTTGTAACAAATGGCCGGGATTCGACCGGATCGAACTGAACGCCATCAGCATTTTTTCGAGACACTTCAACACTATGCGCAAATATTTTCTTTTATAGACAAAACCTTTGACGTTTATGGACAAGAATCAATAGTTTCTAATCCCAGAAATTTGTTTTAGCCGATCAAATTCGCTTTGGCGATCTAGAATACAAATAACATGAGATCCAATTTATGTTGTTTTTTTTTTTTTTTATTTTATCATGGCGCTCAGTTCGATCGTGTCGAAGCCAGGCCAAATGTCATCTGTGTCCAATCACGTTCTTTTAGCAACGATTGTTCAATACTGATGTTATGAAATCGCTTGGTACATCTTTGTACCTGAAAATGATCACATTTTCATATGTGATGAAAGAAATTAGAGAAACATGAACTATCAAAGAACGAAAGAACATAAGCCGTAAATATCATGAAAATTTCGAAAAAGATACAGATACAGAAAGATAAGATCACATATGAAAATGTGATCATTTTCAGGTACAAAGATGTACCAAGCGATTTCATAACATCAGTATTGATTTCAACAGAGCAACACCTCCCTGTGTAACTGGTCTGCTCGGAACCTTGAGCGGCACTGATTGCTTCTTCATCTGACCGTAAGTTGCGGCAAACCCGAAGCAATCGACCATGTGCTCGTTCGGCTAAAATCCCGAGTCGATGGGTGGGGTTAGAGAAACAAGAGAGATCAATAGAGGGAAAGATCACATGCGGGCAGCCTTGCCAGATCTACGGATTTCTCCGTAGTTCTACGGATTTTCAGCATTTCTACGGATCTACGGATCGATGCTCGAAATCTACGGATTTTTAGCATTTCCTACGGATTTGCTACGGATTATCAAAAAAATTCAAGGGATTCTGCGGATATCTGAAAATTCTACCTGACGACCAAAAAAAAAAAAAAAGGTCACCAAGTTTTATTTTGCCGAAATCAGTACATTTTTCGATTTTCCTAAAATATCTACGGACTTGAGCGGTTTTCAATCTGGCAACGCTGCATGCGGGATATACATGGTGTTTCGATAGAAGGTCCAGCAGTTGATCGGCAGAGCTCGATTGCTCGTGTTCGCCGGTTCCATCACGTTCACCGTGGTGGAATTGGCTAACGCGCCGTTGTACCGAAGCGGAGATTGCAGGTTCAAGTCCTGTCGGTGAGCCGTTGTATCTTTTTCGAAATTTTCATGATATTTACGGCTTATGTTCTTTCGTTCTTTGATAGTTCATGTTTCTCTAATTTTTTTCATCACATATGAAAAAACGATTGTTCAACTCTCACATTGAATTTCATTTCATACAACAAACCCAGATTTTTTTAATCCTCATTCATTAAACCGTATCTTAAACTAGAAGGCACTTTCGGAAAGCAACCATAAATGTGCCGATCATCACTAAATCGTTTTCTGACTTACAAATATAACTAAATTGAATGAAGTATTCATTCATGACGGCAAAATGTTCGCCAAAACGATCAACTTCGAGATTATTGCAACCAAAAGGGGTTTCAATTAAATCTGCAACATTTCAATCCAATCAGCACCTAGATTGAAGACCATAGAAAGGAGCACAATCAAACTATCGGTATTTAGTTTGAACGTACACATATCAGGTTCATGAAGTAGGCCACATTTGCTACACTTCGGCTGGTTGTTGCAAAATTTTGACGAATTGCCGTAATTTGCCGAAATTAACTTTTTTCGTTTCACGCACCGATCGGTAACTAGTAAACAATTCCTTGGATACCAAAATAATATTAATGGGTTTTTCAACTTGCCGCACGAAAACTTCATATGGTTCCTTTGAAGATGCAGGATAGCTTCGATTTCGTTGGCCAATGGCATCGGAATGACGTTCTTCTTCGGTAACTGTTTGTTCATCAGGAGGTTCCGAATCCTGGCTTGATATTACCATTGGCTGATTTCGACAATCCATGACGCGAAAAACTGCGATGAAAGCACACAGAAAATTCAGCCCGGTTCGAAATGACGACTGCTCTCATGGCCGGCTGAGTAGCGAATGCAAAAAAAAAAACCCAGATTTAGCAGCAGAAATACCTTAAATAAAACCATTAAATAAATTTATGAAAATAAATTCTGTAATCTGAGCATGAAGTTCATTTGACCGGTTGTCCTCCACGGGCACGGAGACATCGGTATTGCTCGAGGAGTAACTGCATACACTCGGAGTATTCGAGCGACGAGTGTTGAGAACCATCTTTGGCGGCGTACAGGAGAACGGAGTGTGGAGGCGAAGGATGAACCACGAGCTTGCGTGAATCTTCGGCGAACCCAGTATCCAGAAGGTGGTGAAGGCTGGACGGATATGCTGGACAGGACATGTTGCGAGAATGCCGGACGACTGTCCTGCAAAATAGGTGTTCGCTGCGCATCTGGTAGGAACGAGACGAGCAGGGGCGCAATGAGCGTGATCTGGCGTATGTGGGATACCCGAGAAGTTGGAGAACGGTTGCCATGGATCGAGCGAATTGGAGGAATATTGTTCATCAGGTTAAGTCGTGAGACGGAACTCCAAAAAAATAATTCGCAGACGTATAGACGGTCTCTATAGTTGGTGATATTCACTTTCATTTGTTTCTAAATTTTTCAAAACTTGTCTTTGGAATATAATGAGGCAAAAGGTTGTTGTTTGACCCTGAAAAGTATCCAGCTATCATTCTTTCATATTTCTCACATTAACTACTATAATCCTATAGGACGTGGCCAGCACCATTATTGATCTTTTTCAAAAGTAGAGCATGAGTTTTGTGTATTGTGAATGTATTGATAATCCCAAGCACCATTCTTTTGGTTCTTGCGCAAAATTTCCTCGATCAATCACGGAGTAGCAACCATTGAAAACTTTTCCTGCTTAGGCACACCAGCGATCATGGAATTGGAAATGCGTATAATGCCTAACAAAATATGTTTTGTAAAGTGATTTTAAAATGTTGGTGTATTATTATTTTTACACAGCATTTCGAGTTCAATGATTTAAGGTGTATATGAGTAGTCAACAAAGCTTAGCTAAGCTAGATCGTATCTCGCATTTCACTTCTTTCTATCATCATCAAAAGTCGTGTGACAAAGTGCGGGCTGAAGAATTTCGTAAATATTCGTCTACTAAACATTTGTAACCCTTTTTGATTTATCATCATTGAGTAAATAGACTTTGACATTCGACAAAATTGCCATATTTAAAAATTTCGGTAAATTGGCTGTTCCCAAAAGCTGTAGCTAATTAATCATGCGCAAAGGGTTAACCCGTATGGACAAGCCAGTAAAAAAAATCAACCGTCGTCGTTGTCTGCCAGAGGCAGAGAATGTTCAGTTCGGGTCTCGAAAAAGCCCCTGCGCGCCATCCGAACGCATATGGTTCCACTTCTGGATGGATAATTATTTATCTTTAAACAGCTTTTGACAGCGACACTTACTTGAGGAGACTGATATGATGCTCACGAAACATCAACAAAGTGACACGGCCTCTGGTTTGGAGTGCACGACGACGAAGATTCCGGAAGAAAGTGGCGACAACATGTGGCTCGAGTTTTGTCGTTTGTTGGTCCCACACTTGAGAGGAGGCGTCGGCGTTGGTCATCATCATTCAATTTGATGATGCAATCATCTTGAGAGACATTTCTTTTGATTTAAACTCGCTGCCAAAAAAAAAAACGATTCTGATAAGTTCAAATTGTATGTATACATTTTCCTATTCCAACATTATCCTATTAAAAGTAAAGTTTTAACGCCATCCTGAAATGTAAGTTAGCGGCTTCAGCTTTTCTTTTTTGAAGCTTTAAATAAACCGTTTTAAGCCCTAAAAACGTTTATGGTCTGTCATCAATTTTATAAATTTCTTCGGTAATGTTACCTGATCTTTTATGTTTACATTATTTTATTTAAAATTTGAAATTTTAAATCGAAAACCGATCAATATCAGCGCAAATTTGTTAAAAATACGATCGACAGAAAAAAAAAGATGGTGCTAACCCCGGGGTAAGTTCAAGATACTAACATGGTTGAACTTTAAGTTTTAAGTAATTTTCATTTTTATTTATATGGTTTTCCGTCTCACGACATAACCAGATGAACAATCACTCGGCCCAGGAAGGCTAGGAAAGCTACTCTACGTTTTGATTGCCCGGCTGGGCGTTCACTAATTTCAACCTTCTGGAGAATTCTCTGGGGGAACTTTTTTTTTAAACTTCTGTTTCGGATGGGGATTGTACAATTGGGACATTACTGAAAACTTCAACAACGTGTTAATTTAGGGAACATCACTTAAGGAAAATAAAAGCACACGAACAACTGGTTTTGATCGGAACATACATTTTAATTTTTACAAATTTTTTAGATCGTTTGATTTGATCTTCTTGTATGAAAACTTTCGATCTAAGTTTTAGGATATTTTCAGGACTTGTTGCGGCCGTGATGCCCGTTGGTCAACTCGTTGGGGGACCTCGATGAACAGGTAATGGCGGAAATGACGACGGAGTGAGAGAAGGATTCCAAGGTAAGTTGCATGCGGTTCGGAATTGGTCATCGTAGCCGACGGCTTCAATGGATTGGCCTATGTTGACGGAGGCCAGTCCAAGCGACCAAAAGTACCACATCTACTTAAACTCATGCCTCCAAAGTTCGAATTTCTCTGAACAAAGGCTCCAGAGGGAATTGATACCGAATTTTCTCGAATGCGAACATGATAGTTACAAAAAGTTCCTCAAATAGCCTTCCATGAACTTCAAGTTCCAAGAAGTTCCTCAAATAGCGTTTTTTGTAACATGTCAATCGCATCCATTCAGTGTAAAAGTTATAAATTGGGTCTCAAAAAGCCTTCTATGAACTTGAAGTTCCAAGAAGTTTCTCAAATAGCCTTTTTTGAGACATGTCTGCCATTTCATGAATATGAAATGTGGACAAACATCACAAAAGGGCATATAAATCAATAAATCATTTTTTTGTAGCTAGGAAACTGTTGAAATGTATAAATTGTATTGAAATCCAACTCAAACCATCTAACTCGTTAAAGATTGTTTTTGAAAAGAGTATTTTTTTTCACTTTGAAAACTTCTTCCACCTGTATTTTATTACCACAATGCTTAAAATTTTTAAACATGGAATTCCTATTTATTTAAAACCAATATTGATTTAACGAATATTTGATTTAAAAATAAGAATTTAAATTTTGGGCTGAATAAAACGAACTTCAGCACATTGATAATGCTGATTAAGCTGTGTTTGACCTTTTAAACGAAACCTTTGGTTGCTTGGGAGCGCCTATACAATACGAAATTTCGAAAACAACACTGTTTCGCTTCTGCCCTCAGACAATACTGAACTAACAAGAATATATACTTTAACAGCAAATTTTCCGGCAAAATTTACCTTTTCTACGCAGTGTCCGTTTTACCCGACTATTTTTGAAAAGTTTAATTGGCAAGCATGTTTAGATTGCTATATAAACAGATTTGATGAGAAAATGTACTAATGCCAATGTTTAATGTGATAGCAAACAACCTAAACTGCACATCTGTACGAAGACTGCGATTAAAAAAGCAATATCTGTTTTTCTATTGCGATTCTATCCTAGTATGTCCGTCTAACTCGACTTTCCCCTACTAGTGGTGATCCTGAACCTTGACACCTTTTTCCATTCCTTTTTTTTTTTTTAATTGGTGACCACAGGTGGAGAATCCCGGTTTACGGATTGTATTCCAAGGCACGGCGAGCCACCGTGTACCCCCAGTTTGCTACTCTGGGTCCATGGATACAATGGGAAGACTCATGATATACTCCGTGTATACTCCCTACTCCCTAAACTCCACCTGGGGCCGCAGACCTGGTTCCCACCTCGAACTGTTTAGTACACTATACTTCAATAGTGGGAGGTCTATTCGCGCTGATGCACTCCAAGGCAATACTCATTAACGAGACCACTTTCAGCAAAACCTCTCGTCTTTACGACTCGACGCCTGAACTCTCCTCTAACGACTTGAGAACCGACATCTCCTTGCAATGACTCGAGATTCTCACAGAACCTCTCCTCTTCGCGACTTGAGGCCTGATCTCTCCTCTAACGACTTGAGATCCGACCCCTCCTCGCATCGACTAGAGGTTTACGTCTCCTTTGCACGATTTAAGGCCCGATCTCTCCTTTAACGACTTGAAATCTGACCTCTCCTCGTAATGACTCGAGGTGACCACTTGTACCCCTCCTCTTGTTGGTAAGGGGCCTGATCCCTCCTCTTATGACTCGGGACCCGACCCCTTATCATAAAGACTCGGGGTTGACCACACAAACCTCTCCGCCTGAAGGTTTGAGACCTGACCTCTCCTCTAACGACTCGAGGCCCGACCTCTTATATTCAGGGTTCGAAGTTTGCCACCTTGCCCGTCGTGTGCCAGATCGAGAGCAGTAATCCTAAACTCGCGCCTGTCACGGCACACGCGCGGGACTTAACGCAACGACTCGGATGATTCCCGACGAAGACGTCATCCTACTCCGACTCGAATGGCTCACCCGGCGACGAGAGCCACTCTACCCGTGGGTATTCCCCGAACGTGGAATAACCCTTTCCCAACGATTTCCACTGCGAAGAAGGTCATGTCTTATCCCCGCAGCTTCTGTCGTTGAGAACCGGCCTACTCGGATACTCCCCGAAAGTGGAGCATCCTACGCACGAACGCGGCGCACCCACGGCCTCCACTACGCAGAAGGTATTGTCTTATCTTTGTAGCTTCAAACCGTGGGGTCGGACGCACTCTACTCGACAGCCCCCGTCGATGGGGTCAGTCTACTCCGACCGTTGTCCGGTCTTCTTTATCCCCCTTGGCTGGCAACCCTAGGATTTTTGGCCCGCGGATTTTCCTGCCCGTTGTGTGCCAGATCAAGAGCAGCTTATCCTGTCACGGCACACGTTCGGGACTTTGAACGCTACGACTCGGATGTTTCCCGACGGTGACGACATCCTACACCGACTCGAGAGGCTTGCCCGGCATCGAGAGCCTTTCTACCCGTGGGTATCCCCCGACAGTGGTTAACCCTCTTTCCTCGAGATCCGCTACGAGGAAGGTAAAGTCTTATCCCCGCAGTTTCTCTCTTAGGAAGCGGCACAACTCGGATACCCCCCGACATTGGGGTATCCTACACACGTTCGGGGCGCACCCGTGACCTCCACTACGCAGAAGATGTTGCCTTATCTTTGTAGCTTCGATCAAAGGATCGGACGCACATTACTCAGATGCTCTCCGTCGATGGAGTCATCTTAGTTGGTTCCAGCTCCTCTGCAGGGCAGTCATGATCCGGGTGAACCCATCGCTGACCGCATGCCAGAGTCTGAGTTCCCCGGGAGACCCTCTCTTTGCCAGCAAACGCAAGACCGCCCTCAGTTTGGGCAAAGGCATTGACCTTCTTCGGGCGGATGGTGTCCGCCCTCAGAGGGGTCTCTGCCGGCCCTCGCTCTTTTGGTCTGGCCTCGAGCAAGACGTTCCACCACAGCTTTGTTGGCTGCGATGAAAAGCTGCATCACCCTGGCTAGCTTCTCGCGTATTTCCTTGTGGATGTTGGACTTCCCCTTCACACATTCCACAAGGTCAGCGATGCCAGCCATGGCCGTGACCAACTCTCCTTGGAGTTTCGGGGAGCTCAGTAGGTCCTCCAGTGCTTCCTGTACTTCCTCGTACGGGTCCGCTCGAACCTCGCTCGGCGATTCCCCCGACTTCGCCGTCGGGTCCACTGGGTTGGCAAATTGCCTAACCGGCGAACGCCTAAGGCCACTCCCTCCGAACGGATTCGGGCTCTCGCCTTTATTCGTTCCGTTCCGTTTGGTTTTGTTTGAATATTTGCTCATTTTGAATCCCACGAGTTGCTAGGTAACAGACGGTCCACTGCGCCAGTGACCTGCTTAGCGCAGCAAGGACTGGGATACTGTGGGGTGTGCCCCGGTGTCCCACAGGCAACCGTTAGAGACTGGCGTTACTTAACGACCCGCCAGCCTTTCAGGTACATCGGCACGATTAAGCTTCACACCTTCACCAAGTGGAGTCGGTTTCCAAAGTGTTTCCATTGCCGTGATCAATGTTCGATAGCGAGGGTCTTCATAAGGGGGGGACCTTCTTCCATTCTTATGGCTAGCGATTTGTGTACACCATATGTCCAGTTTGGGTAAAGGCTTTGAAAGTTACATATTGGCTGATAAAGAGAATCAACTGCCGAATTCCCTTGAGTGAACTTTATTAACTCATTGATGAACTTGAAATTTGCAAAAGTGATTGATATTTACGTTGTGTGTGACTTATTTTGCTAAATTTCCGTGAGTGAACTTAATATACTAATGAATGAACTTAAAAGTTTCAAAAGTGATTGATATGTACGTTGTAAGGGAATTAAGTCACATAAAGGGCACAAATGTGCTCAAAATAGGATTTACTAAGTCACAGAAAGTGCATTGAGGTGCTTTCTTCCTGGCTGGCGCCTGCAGGTATGCTACAAAATCATATCACCACTTCAAATTCTAGTTACAGTTAGAACAACATCTAGGCGTGGTCTTGTGGTAGCGTGTCCGATTCTCACCACGAAGGTCGGGGTTCGATCCCCAAGCCGGGCAAGTTTTTTTTTCAATAAGTAATTTGATACTTGAGTGACTATTCTGATGCGATATATTTAGGAATTGAAGGAAAGAAGCAATTGAGCATCAAATTGAACAAATCTCGGCAAACATTGGAACCCGGCGCGTGGCATCATGGCGGCACCATGTACTGAACATAGTAAATAATCAAGAGAAGGTAATATGAACCGATGCCAAGGGTGCAGAGAGATTTTTCTTTTAATTAAAGCGATTTTTTTAAGCTGAATAAAAAGGCCACAGGAAGCTGAATAGAAGGTCATTAAGACTTGCTTTGGAGCTTGAAAGTATCAATAAGAACCTGAATTCCGAAGTAAGTAAGTAAGTAAGTAAGTAAGTAAGTAAGTAAGTAAGTAAGTAAGTAAGTAAGTAAGTAAGTAAGTAAGTAAGTAAGTAAGTAAGTAAGTAAGTAAGTAAGTAAGTAAGTAAGTAAGTAAGTAAGTAAGTAAGTAAGTAAGTAAGTAAGTAAGTAAGTAAGTAAGTAAGTAAGTAAGTAAGTAAGTAAGGAAGTAAGTAAGTAAGTAAGTAAGTAAGTAAGTAAGTAAGTAAGTAAGTAAGTAAGTAAGTAAGTAAGTAAGTAAGTAAGTAAGTAAGTAAGTAAGTAAGTAAGTAAGTAAGTAAGTAAGTAAGTAAGTAAGTAAGTAAGTAAGTAAGTAAGTAAGTAAGTAAGTAAGTAAGTAAGTAAGTAAGTAAGTAAGTAAGTAAGTAAGTAAGTAAGTAAGTAAGTAAGTAAGTAAGTAAGTAAGTAAGTAAGTAAGTAAGTAAGTAAGTAAGTAAGTAAGTAAGTAAGTAAGTAAGTAAGTAAGTAAGTAAGTAAGTAAGTAAGTAAGTAAGTAAGTAAGTAAGTAAGTAAGTAAGTAAGTAAGTAAGTAAGTAAGTAAGTAAGTAAGTAAGTAAGTAAGTAAGTAAGTAAGTAAGTAAGTAAGTAAGTAAGTAAGTAAGTAAGTAAGTAAGTAAGTAAGTAAGTAAGTAAGTAAGTAAGTAAGTAAGTAAGTAAGTAAGTAAGTAAGTAAGTAAGTAAGTAAGTAAGTAAGTAAGTAAGTAAGTAAGTAAGTAAGTAAGTAAGTAAGTAAGTAAGTAAGTAAGTAAGTAAGTAAGTAAGTAAGTAAGTAAGTAAGTAAGTAAGTAAGTAAGTAAGTAAGTAAGTAAGTAAGTAAGTAAGTAAGTAAGTAAGTAAGTAAGTAAGTAAGTAAGTAAGTAAGTAAGTAAGTAAGTAAGTAAGTAAGTAAGTAAGTAAGTAAGTAAGTAAGTAAGTAAGTAAGTAAGTAAGTAAGTAAGTAAGTAAGTAAGTAAGTAAGTAAGTAAGTAAGTAAGTAAGTAAGTAAGTAAGTAAGTAAGTAAGTAAGTAAGTAAGTAAGTAAGTAAGTAAGTAAGTAAGTAAGTAAGTAAGTAAGTAAGTAAGTAAGTAAGTAAGTAAGTAAGTAAGTAAGTAAGTAAGTAAGTAAGTAAGTAAGTAAGTAAGTAAGTAAGTAAGTAAGTAAGTAAGTAAGTAAGTAAGTAAGTAAGTAAGTAAGTAAGTAAGTAAGTAAGTAAGTAAGTAAGTAAGTAAGTAAGTAAGTAAGTAAGTAAGTAAGTAAGTAAGTAAGTAAGTAAGTAAGTAAGTAAGTAAGTAAGTAAGTAAGTAAGTAAGTAAGTAAGTAAGTAAGTAAGTAAGTAAGTAAGTAAGTAAGTAAGTAAGTAAGTAAGTAAGTAAGTAAGTAAGTAAGTAAGTAAGTAAGTAAGTAAGTAAGTAAGTAAGTAAGTAAGTAAGTAAGTAAGTAAGTAAGTAAGTAAGTAAGTAAGTAAGTAAGTAAGTAAGTAAGTAAGTAAGTAAGTAAGTAAGTTACTTAGTAAGTTACTTAGTAAGTTTTTTTTTAAATTTTATTAAGCGCGTAGTCAGCAAGTGCCAATTGATTCTTTAGTTTCTTTTTAGAAAACATACACAGTTAAATCTCCAATCATGATCTCACACTCCCCTTCGAGAGCAGGGAATCTAAGCCTTCCGAGATAGCTACGATATCTCATACGACCCTTTCGACAACTCGTAATCGTATCGAATTACGCATCGATTTTCTCATGCAACATGACGACGACGACGATGCCGAGGAGAGAAAACTAAAGGCGGGCGCAATTGATCACAATCTCCTCGATGAGTGCGCACTGCACATCGTCGACCGGCATCAGATTGTCGTCCTCCAATAACAGTATCTAACTAAATGATGATGACGACGACGACCAGTTGACAGCTCGGGTTGTACATCGATCCGGATCACCGCCAACTGCCAATGGCCATTTGAAAGAAAGCCGATCCCCGTAGCAAAATAAGTAGGTACCCTAAGATAGCGATATCATGAACCTGGAAAGGCCTGGATTTTAACTATAACTAACTAATGATACTCGTCAGGGCAATAAAGTTTGATAAAGCTAGCTAAATAAATAATCACAGTTGGATGCGGGCTGGCTTAGAGTCTTTCACCTTCTGAGATAGGACTTACTGCACCGGGAAACCCACCTTCAACGAGTCCCAAAGCAATTCCAGAGCTAAGCCGTCATGTGCACCTTACTAAGGTCGATATGCTTCGCTTTGCTGGGTCATACAACTTACCGCTGAATGAGGAGGAAATCCACATAAAAGAAACGCATGAAAGATGAATGCGATTTGAGGCGCGCGCGGTGAGAAAAATGGGATCGATTCACCGGGACAAAACTGACCGGGATCGTTTATTCATTTCGTCTTTCTTTTGAGGTATCTACCAACTCTGAGTCCAAGATAAAGAAAGATTGTACCAGCAGCAGGTCTCGGACTAGGATAATCGATTAGCAAAGGTCGGCGACTCCCATGCGGCGGTGACTTCGAAAAGATGGCGTCCACACTGATAGTTATGGCAGACTGACTTCACTTGACCCACAATCAAGCCCACAGCTTTGATACGGATTAAATGTGCGGCACCATACAGTGGCTGATAAATTAACGACAATCGACGAATGTCTAGGAGGAATGTGACTGTCGGAAGGCCTCCTTAGGAGTTAATTTTTACACGATTTATTTTACTTAGGCACGTAGAAAAATCAGTTTATTGAAAAATTGAAGACAGTGATAAAAAGATATACTGTGAAAATACCGAATTTAAATTGAAGAAATTGTATGAAACGTTTTTGAAGATGCTGCTGAATCCTAGAAGGTTATCCCACAAACAAATCTCCTTCCACACAAATCTAGATGATTATATTTTGCATATGTTTACCGCTCTACGCACAAATAAATATTGACACATCGTTTTGCCTAATGAATGCAGAATTAAAAATGCAACTTGGTATGTGCTATGTTTGTGCAGTATTTGATGTTTGACAAGCCAGCCGGGGGAAAACAGATAGAGAAGTTTTTTTTTTGCATCCTATTCGTCCTCCGCTTGCATATCAATCAGATGATCTCGGTCGGTGCGATAACTTTTCCATTGGAAAATTGCCGTATGCCTTGAATGGCAAAACGCAACGATTTTTCCACGACAGAGCGAGGGAATGCTGGTCGAATATGCGCGTGAATAAATTATGCAATCCCGGTTTGTGGAATGCATCTAGTAATATGGCATAGTGCGTTCAGAAAAAAAAATATCAGAGTGCGATTCCAAATTCAGAACATACAGTTCGGAATTCAAATTTAAATTCACATGAAATTCTACAAGACGTACAGGATATGAGGTACTTCAACAGTTTCCTCAAAATATAAGGATCATTATAAACTCTAAACAGGGCTTTAAGTTGAGGAACATTCCGAGATCTCTCAGTTATCCCATGAAGAAGACAGGTAATGTGTTAATGTTGATAAAAATTGGAAAAAGTTTGCTAATAGATAACAGTTTTTATATTCGACCATGAATCCTAATCCCATATTCTGATACCGGATTCCGCAGAGTGAGTTGGTTAAAGTGATAGAAGAAAGCATTGGAGCGGTTCTAAATGCGATTCAGGAGTATGGAAAGGAAAGCAGCATTATGGATATAAAAAATCTGGGTCCGGTGGACACAACTTTGGATCGGAAAGTAATGCGTGCTTACGCCAGTAGGAAGACTTCCTCAGTTTGTTTGGGATGTGGCCACTGCTCATGCTCATGCCTAATCGTATTTGAGAAAACATGTGAAGCCTACAGATACTATCGAAAACTCAGCAAAAAACTGAAAAAATTTTGAAAATCATTACAAATCAGTCTGTGCTTGAGCTACTGAGCAGCTTTCGAACAAAAATTAGGTAACTGGCATACGATTGACTGGAATCTAATTTTTTAATGATTCACTCGAAAAGAAGACTATATGCCGCATTGGTATACCGCATCACTTATTCAATTTTTATTTTAATGCAATGACCATTCGGGCTTACGAAGATTCGGCCTTACGACGATTCGGTCTTGTGACCATTCGGCCTAGCATCCATTCGGCCTTACGAATGGTCGACCAAATGACCATTCGGCCTTATGACAATTCGGCCTTACGACCATTCGGCGTAATAACCATTCGGTCAAATGACCATTCGGCCTTATGGCCATTCGGCCTTACGACCATTCGGTCTGATGACCATTCGGCTTTATAATATTCGGCCAAATAACCTTCGGCCTAATATCCCATTCGGCCTATTGTCCTATTCGGCCGAACCTCCTTCGGCCTTTTTAACCCATTCGGCCTAGTGACCTTCGGCCTTTATAACCCTTTAAAGGGTATCCAGGATGAAATTGCCACACACAAAATTAATTAGCAAAATTTGAATTTTCATCCGATTGCCATCAAATTTTCAGGGATTGAAAAATAACTTTTAAACTTGATTTTGCCATTTTACTCGTATTTTATTTACAGTCCATACGCAAATGCCTGCATCTTGGCCTTAACCACGACCATAAGATTCTGCACAACCTGTGAATCAACCGTTTTTTGCATGCAAACTCACACTTTTTTCAGTTCCTCGACTGTCTTCACTACCTTGGGTCGTTTTAAGAAGGTGCTGCATCATAATCGCCCAGTACTTCTCGATGGGGCGGAGCTCCGGAGTGTTGGGAGGGTTGAACATTTTCGGCACGAAATTGACCTTTTTGTCCGCATACCACTTCAGCACGTCCTTGCAGTAGTGGCATGCGGCCAAATCCGGCCAGAAGACCGCCTTCCGCACGTGCTTGCCAAATCAGGAATTTATTCGCAAATATGGACAATTTCTGAGTGCGGACATGCTCCGGAACGCTGAACTTATCCTTGGCCGTGAAAAACAGGTTGCCGGGAATCTGTTTGAAGTCGGCCTTTACAAATGTTCTCTCGTCGCGATTAGGGACCTTTTGTACATTGAACGTTCGAAGCCCAGCCTTAGTGTTGGCTTTCTGGACAAATTTTCGGCTAGTTGCTGCTTTTTAACCACTTCCTGAACGAAGGCGTTCGGGTTTCGGTTGAAGCCTTCAACTACGCGGTTGTGATTTTTGGTGTTGTACGGAATACTTTTCCTTCACTTCTGGGCTTTCAATCGGTGGTCAATCGTTCCTTGAACCGCTTAACCACTCGCAACACCGTGGAATTCGCGATTCCCAACGTTTTAGCGATGGAACGATGCGAGAGATCCTTGTTCTCATGATGAATGCGCAAGATTCTATCACGCACGAGCTGTTCTTTCGACTCCATTTCTGCGAGTTTTGATCACAGAAATTTAAAACTCGCAGGATGTAAACAATGCACTATGAACTAAATCCACCCAAATATTCATTAAATTCTACCCAACGGTTAAAAAGTTAGTGTGGCAATTTTATCGTGGACACCCTCTACATATAAACGCAGACACCAGATACCTAGACTGATCAGAGGCGCTTGAATCCATACAACTACAAGTCGTCCAGAATCATACGCCATCTGTCGGGGCATCGTGAAACTACTGTGCTTCATCAAGAAAAAAAAACACTTGATAATTAACAAGCCAAATGACAACCATCTTGATTGAATCACCTATCAGTATTTGAAATTCGATCTCAAATATTTTCATTATTGTTTTTGTCTTCAATGTTAATTGTTTACTTTAATTTACTGTATCATAATAAGAGATGAATGTTATAGAAACAATGACTGTTGATCGATTGAGATGAAAAGAAAAAAATACAAACGCAACGTTATAGCGGTCCTTAGTTCAGAGTCAATTAATTTTGAGATTCAGTTTTGATTTCAAAATTAATTTATCCGGCTGAGTAACAGTATGGAAATTTTGATGTCTGTTATAAATCATTCATTGAGTTCGAAATTGTTCGTCTTAATCTGAAAGGTTGACTGCGACCAAAAGACAAACTACATATAACTCCTTGAAAAAAATTGAATTCTAATTTATCTTAACTGTTTCTTGGCTCATACCTAGATAGGTTTAAGGAGTGAAACCATTCTATACCAGATAAAAAAAAAAAAAAAGGAGTGAAATAAGTTATTGACATTCTTGTTGGGTTGATTGGAACGTGTTTAGACAATGTAAAAAAAAGCTGAATAATATTCAATGTGATGAATGTATTGATTAGATTTTTAATCCTATTTGCCGCTGGAAGTGTTCGTGATATAATGCTGGTAGTTTCGCTAAAACTTATAAATTTTTGGAAAAAAAACCTCAGAAATGACCGTGTTTGTCGAATGATTTTTTTCCCTGCTCAAATGTGCGTGAGAAATGTCAAAAAACAACTGTAATGACCAGAAATATGTTGTCCAGGCTACAAATATTCTAAATGGAAAGAAAATACGACTAGTTTATGTCAGTTTTTGTTTTTTCCGTAATTGTTCACATTTTGTTTCATACGACGTAAAGAAAGCTCACGCGAGATTTTGGCATAATTCTGGACTGGACTGGAAAACTAACCTTAAAAGCGACCATGTTTTTAGACTTTTTTCTCCATCTTAATCCGTACACCAAAGTAAGTGCGAGAAATGTCAACTTAAAAATCTTTTATTCGAAAAAAAATTGTTGAAAAACTGCACTGAATTTGGAATATTTCAAATGTACATATGTTTCAAATCCATTTATCTTTGCTTCCGAAATTTTTTCACCTTTGACATTCAATCAAATTCTTTGATTCAAAGTTTTGTTAAAACCATATTTCGAAATTATTTAGTTTACTAAATGAATCCATTCTTTAAAAAACTATAATTTTTAATAAGGGTCATTTTAATGTTCCTTAACCGCTGCCCAGTAAATAGGAAATAATTTCGCTGTAACTAAACTCATATATCGATTTCAATGCTCTTCCACACCACCAAAACGAATTTTGAATGGTAAAAGAACAGAACTATCTTGATGCAATTTAAAGTCATTTTTATTTTCTTGTCGTTTAATGGAATGTCAAATATCGCATGCCTGTGTGAGTGAATTCATTTAATGTTTTGATTTTGATGTGGCGGATTCACGTTTGTTTTATTTTACCCATGGATAAAATTAATTAGAAAAAATAACTTAACAACAGAACAGGAAAAGCTAAGCTATTCTTACTAAACAGACTCGGATAATTGAGATTGATTGTCAACAATCATCATTATGTCAACCAACGCACTTTGATAGAAATTGTACTAAATTTGCAGGAAAATGCATCATCTCGAAGCCAAAAATATTGTTTTCACAACTGCCTCTTCCAGTGGGCGGTAAAAGGGCTAGTTTGATATCCAAGTTTAGTTAGATATTTTGAAAAGAAGACATTTCTCGAATGTGACTAATTTTTTCATAGAAAGGGAAGTTTTAGGATTTATTGGAGAAGTAAGTAGATAAAAATTTGACATCGGTTTTTTGTTTTAGATGGTGACTTAATAGTATATTTCGTTGTTGCGATTTTCATTAAGCTTCTTCTGTTAACAAAACATTGCTACCTCTACTTTTGTTTTATTCAGTTTTTGTAAACCTCTTTAAATGCGGCAATTCGGATAGGTGAAGGGTTTTGAGAAACTCTAACTGATACAGATTGTTCAACAAAATTTTGTAAGAATCTCGTCCATTCAACTGATTTAACAGTTCTAAACAGCAATATAATTTAAAGCCACATTCAATATACTGTAGTTTTGCAATATACAATCATTGGAATGTTTTTACGATGTCATTTGACGTTTTCTCAACAAGTCCTAGATCGTTGTATAACTATAATTTACAAATAATTGGGTTGTCACAGTATTTTTCTACTCGGGAAACTTGAACTTACCCTTGACGGAGGTTTCCGGGTTAACGAAATCTTGCAGTTGAAAGTGATCTTCACAAATGAAGCCAGAGATGTCAAAAAAAGGTTATTTTTCAACCACAACACAATAAGGAAGTGGAGCAGAAAATCTCAAGTTTTCATTCAATATTCATTTCTGTCGAAGTCGATGTATTTTTTCTAAGCTTTTTGGTTGAATTCTAACCACATTTGATTAATGCGCTCCAATTCAAAAACGGCTCTTCAGTGGTTTTCGAAATATATCGTGTTATTTTTTTCTATCAAAAGTAGGTAATCAAAAACGACCGTGTTCTCCGCGAGATGTAAAAAAAACAAATAGCACAATGCAAATGTGTGTGTGATATATGGAGATTTTTCCTTTTGGGTATGTTGCCGTTAGTTTCACGACAAAATCAGCCTTCAGTGGTCAGTCTGGGTATCTGGTTTCTGCGATATAAAGCAAGAGGCAGAGTATTGGTTACGGATGGCATTTTTTGATAACGATATTCTTTCAAAAGAGCAGGCAATAGGCAAATATTTTCGCCGATTAAAGTTTTGAAGATGTCTTTTCCTGACTTTCAATAGATTATCATTTTACGATGAGTTTTAACCAAGAAACACATCGGTTACAATGGCAAGATGCATAAATCTTGTAATCTGGACTCTTAAGATGGCGTCGCCAACCTTGAAAACCCATATAAAAGAATGACTGTTCGTGACAAAGCTTTTTTTATTATCTTGAAATAATGCCATCTTTGCTAGTATAGACTGTTCCAGAAATTATAAGCACACCTTATGTTAACGGTCATTTTGAGTCGAATATATTTTTCGAATTCTACTGGCTGCGTCCTTATGTTTTACACATTTCTGTACGTGATAACATAATAAAAACATGAAGTTTGTGATTACATTTCTAAATGCGTGGTCATACTCCGGCGAAGAGAAAAAGTATCGTGCACAAGAAGTCTACTGTGAGTGGAATCTCATTGAAAAAATTGGCCATAGAAGAAGATGTGAGAGTCGGAGCTACGGAAAGCTATTAAAAAACGGTGAACATTGAGTAGGATAGATATGGAGGTGTTGGAAAAAAGGAAAAGGAATATACGAAATTTCAAATGAAATCAAATGTTTCTCAACACATACTAGTCAACGACGAATATGCGAAAATAATGCGAGAATGGAGAAAACCCGACTACTTTGATTACAAAATATTACAATGAAGCACTTCTAACTATAAATACAACGGCACTTGTGCCAACCTGGTGATTCTTAATGGATCGATGGAAAAAGCTAATTTTCCGAGTGGAGTCGCTACTAGTGCTCAGAGCTGTCAAACCTCATGATCTAAGTAGCATAGAAAACACAGAAATATCAACAAAAAATGACACTGTGTTGCACTATGAGAGATCACGTGGACAAAAATCGAAAAAAATCATCTAAATATTTCATGAAAGTAGATACTTTGATAAGGAAAAGCTCAAATTTCAGAACTCTCCCAATTCTTAAGATATTGAAAATGAAGAAAAACTTTACTATGTTAAAAAAAAGAACTAAAAAGCAAATTTTGATCACCGATAACAAAGATCTTCTGCGAATAATTTACTGTTGTAAACATTAAAGGTAAAGCGTAAGAAAATGAGGAAATCAGAAAGTTTTCAGACGAGATCATTTAAGTCCAGCTGATTTTTTTCAAGTTTTGCGTGGATATTCTAACAAGTTTTGAAGAGTTCAGTTACGATCTGAAGATTTGGAGCTTTTCGAGAATTTCATCGTAGTCAGTTTTTGGACCTAGACCTAAAAAGTAATTATAAAACGAGCTGATCAGTTTTTCAGGTCACCCGCCTTTGACTTTGAAACTTGGCACCTTAATGGGTTACCTATATTGTACTAACTATTCAAACATGTTTTTTTTTAACAAATCAGATCTGGCTAGGAGTGTTTATGAAATAAAAAGGCAGCAACAAAAGGATAGGGGCCTGAGTTCTGCACAAATAAATGCAAGATTTTTACCCTTTTTAATAAACATATAAGACACATTTAAATTGATATTTTGAAATGTTAACTTAAAACCAAAAATAAACATGACAATCTCTCATAGTGCGTTACCACAGTTACCATACACGGAAAATAAAAAAAAGGTAAAATTTACCTTTTTGCGAGGTGAATTTTTTCCATCCCTCTTTCGAGGTAAATTTTACCTTTTTTTCATTCACCTAGCAAAAAGGTAAATTTTACCTTTTTTCAATTTACCTAGCAAAAAGGTAAATTTTACCTTTTTCGCATTCACCTAGCAAAATAGTAAATAATACCGTTTTCCCATTTACTGATTTAAAAGGTTAATGCTGGTTGGTTTGATTGTTTTCTTCAATAAGATTAAAAAAATACAACATTCTTTCAAAAATGATATTTATTGGAGATAAATAGGGACTGGTGATTCGGCTTCGCGTTCTTCTGAGCCGCTATGGCCGCTGAATCCACCTGCGTTGCGTACATTCATGGCCTCCTCCGTGGAATACACCTATATGGGCCGATCTGAAACAAAATCAATAGTATTATGACGACAACCAGCACAACTAAATGATATTTAAGAACACTTACCATTCTATACCGATTTTCACACATTAGGCACAAAGCAAAACTTGTTCCTAGAATAACAAAACAGCTTAACCTCAATGAACGGGATCGGCGAATAGTTACTTTTTTTTTAGAAGAATTGTACCGTTTTGTTTAGCTTAATCCAGGTCAATTACACCTCGCTACGAGGTAAGTTTTACCTTATTTGGATTTACCTTTTTTTCAAGGTGAATTATACTTTTTTATCGAGCTCAATTCAGGTGAACTTCACCTCGCTACGAGGTAAGATTTACCTTTTTTGGATTCACCTTTCTTCTCGGTGAATTGTACCTTTTTTCCAACCTCGATTCAGGTAAATTTTACCTCACTGTGAGGTGAGTTTCACCTTGAAGAGGTAGAAGTTACCTTTTTGGCTTTCACGAGCGTTCACCTTTGCTAACTCGGTAAATTTTACCTTTTTATTATTTTCCGTGTAGTTACCGCAATATTTGTTTTATTTCCATAATAAACAAGAATGAACGCAAAGGATAAGCATGAAGTAAACATGAAAAGATAGGCTGGCAGATTTAATGAAGTTTTAATTTATGTTGAAGTTCGTTTTTTTTCTCAACAAATTCAAAATAACTATATTCTATGTGCGTGCTCGTCTGAGTGGATTGAGTGTAAGCGGAGCAAAAAACGATGGAATTCTATACTATGCATTCCTGCAATTTCCCAGCACGTTTTCGGCTCTAGTCATTTTTTTTAAGCCGGGGAAAACCGTGCATTCAATCTCAAAAACCGACCCAGAAAAATCTGAGCAAAGTAATCCAATATTTAAACAAGATAATAAAAATATGAAAAATTCTCGTGAACCTTTATTTTATCGTCGAATCACATCAAATTGCGTTTAATAATTCTAAATTTTTTTTAATAAATTTTGATAAAAATAATTATAAAAAATCGTTTTTGGATCCAAATTCAAAACTTATCTTTACTCAATTTGATTTTTTTTGGTAAATGTAGCAAATTTTGTGAATACAACCGTACATTTTTAAAATGAACCGGGCATCCGCGCGCATTCGGACTCGCCTCGATATTTTCCTTGAATATCTGGATACGCCCGAATAAAACCGGGAAATCTGGAAAGCTTGTTCTATAAGTTCTAAGAACCGTTGACACTATTGAAAATAAAACTTACTTATTCATCCCATTGAAGTTATTCAACGTTCTTTTTATTCAACAGTTGTGGAATAAAATTTTCAGGCCATTTATTTGTTGATTATACTAGCATTTAATTTACAGTTTAATTTATCAAAAATCTAAATGATTTCATGTCACCCTAACCTGATTTTGCTTTAGCACCGCCATCTGTTAAAAATAAAAAGGTTTTATATTGAAATGATAGATGGCAGATTTTTATCTCTCTAGCCGAAAACTACGCAAAGGGCGCTTAAATCGATCCATTCGGATGTTGTAGTGTAAACATCACTTCAGAAAAGGACTCTAGCAGCGGCGAGAAGACGGCATCTTGGCTCGGAGAACCCTCAGATTACGACACATTGTACATTTGAAGTTGAACCGTGGAGTGGTCCTGCTATCGACAAAAAGGTCAGGGATGCCTACAAACAGAAACCATCGGCTTCCGTTCGGGATGTGGCGAGAAAAGTCGGGACCTCGACGTCTAACGTGATGCGTGCTAAAGAGCGACTTGGGCTCATGACGTACCGGAACCAGAAAAATACCTAAAAGGAACTCAAATCAAGTCGCTTCTGTCGAACCAAGAGCCCGGAAACTGTATGATTTTAGTCATGGACGATGAAACGTATGTGAAATTGGACTATTAAACACTTCCTGGGTCAGAACTGTACTTCACTGTACGCAAGGACAAGGATATCGTAGAATCGGAGAAAGCCATTTAAATAGAAAAATTTGGCAGAAGGTGATTGTGTAGCAGGCAATTTGCGAGTGCGTCAGAATATCTAGCCCGTTCTTCACATCGGAAACAATGAACACCCAGAACAATATTAAGGAATGCCTCCAGAAGCGTCTATTGGTGACGATCAAGCACCCGTGATCAGGCTTGTAAGTGGTCACCATCGTTTGAATTTTTGCGGAGACAATCACCACACATCGTTCGTTACAATCTGGGAGAGCGCAATCGTTTGATCGGAGAGCAAAAAAATATCGAATGAAATGTTGATCTTTGTTGTGGTTAGTCGTTTGACTTTCATCCCTCTTGCGTAGATAATCGAGATAATCATTCCACATTGTTCGACCAACACATCCAAACACCACCCGGCGCTGCAGAGTGGCGAATTTTTTTTTTCAACAGGAGGGAGTGAATACAAAAGATTGCATTTGCTTATTGAGTCTGTAAGTTCTGCTGCGTGAAAGAGATAGGCGATGTCGTAAACTGTCGGGAATAATGGTCGTTTGACCATCAAATTATCCCTCTCGTGTACCAAGACACGAAATTTCGTTCGACAATCACACAAAGAAGAATGAATGTCGTTTCGTTTGATGGTAGTCGACTGTTCGGCAAGTTTTCGGTCGCATTTGTTTGATGGCACGAACAATGAAACTGATAAAAGCAGGCTGTGCGACTGTCAGAGAAAATGTCGATGGTTTACAAGTCTGCCCGTGATGGACCCGTCATATATTGGCCCGATTTGGTATCATGTCATTAGATTGGTTAAAAAGCCAAAATGTGTGTTTTGTGCTAAAAAAACATGAATCCGCCAAATTGCCCGAAACACGGCCTATTGAGACTTTTTGAGCTTTGACCAAAGCAAAGCCAAGGAAAAAAAATAAATCCGGCTGATGACATCGGACAGTTTTAAAAGGATTGGCTAAAAATGGTGGGTAACACAACTGTGCAGAAGCTTATGAGTAATGTTTGAGGAAAAGTGCGAAATCTGGCTTATGATTATGACAGTCTGTATTGTGTTAGTTTTTTCAACTAGTGGGTTATCTCTGGAGCCACCGTTCAGGAGTGACCTTATAGTTTTTAATGAAAGATGTTTAGTGAGGAGATTGATAAGGGGTAATTTACCACTCTCGGTCATAAGTGATGGGATTGGACATTATCTGAAGGTGGAGTTAATGTTTCTGACACACTTCGTCTGTTTTAGATAAAATCTAGATCAAGTCGAAAATGTTAATGTTGTAAATTTCCTGAGAGGACAAATGACCAAGTTGGTTAAAATCCTCTATAAATAAACAGAATAGAAAAGAATAGAACTTCGTCTGTGGTCAAGCTCACAATTCCGATTCCATGAAGAGCGGAAGGGAACCGGAAAAGAAGTCACGATGAGCTAGGCTTGTTTTGTTAGTCAAAATACGAAGGATATTGATTTTGTTGACGGCATTTTTTACGGATATTGTTCAGGTGGAATATAAAATTTAGGCGATCCTCGATCCAAACGCCTAGTAGGTTGGTGGGATGGGCCAGTCAGGGTGATTTCGTTAGACATCATTAGGGATTGCAGTTTAAGGCTTGTCCCGACTTAAATTGCATCAGAAGAAAATGTTTGTCACCCGTTCAACCGATTTGTTTGAAATTTTCAGGAAATAAAGTAAAACATATTTTTCAACTTATGACATCGTTTTTTTACTCGAATTCTTTTGCAAATCCAAATGCACAAACTTTTCTCTTCGCACTTTTTATGAGATTTTGTTCAACGATTCTGTGATTCTGATGGTTATCTTTAATCATGATCATGGATCATGATCCTGGTCTCGGAAGCCTGATCTTGGCAGCTAGTATTGGATCCCCAACTTGATCAATAGTGAAAACTGCTGGAGCAGTTAGGTTTGATTCATCAACGGTCTCTAATTCTTTTTTCTTACTATTGCTCTTTTGTCTCCAGCAAAATCTAAACATTTCGAGGAATATTAGACTGGTCACTGTTGCTAGTTTTGGCAAAGTTACTTTCAAGTAAAATGAACATTAACAAACTAACATTATGGCTGTTAAGCAAAAAAAAAGAACTTTCATTTGGAGAAAACCACAAGATGCGTTACCAAAAAACAATTCAAGCAACGTGTTCCACTGTGCACCGGAAACTTGAAGGACGCGAAATATAGCTTTTTTTTTTGCTCCACGCCGTGTGCAGTCACAGATGAATATCCGCCTGATTTGTAGTGTGCGATTGCAACTTTAGTCCTTCAGCGAGATGATGACGTTCGCCATTCATGTTTGGTTTCTTTCATTTCGCGAGGCCTCACCCACCCACCCACAGCATCATCATCATCGTCAAATTCACTCATGGGAAAAACCTCCGGGGGGCAAACTGAACCGATGCAACTTTCGGTGCGTTGCAGCTCGAAATTCCCGGATTGGCCCGGACCTAAAACCCTTCGAGGCCCGGAAGAAGCCAACCTGGGAAAGAGACGACTCTCGGCCAGCAGGACCAACTACGACGACGACGACGATGATGATGATGCTGATGATAGGATGATCAAAAAGATAGATCAGAATCAGCGAGATGGAAAGTTTTCGTTTGTTCAACATCTGTGCGTGCATTTGTGACGTTTGTCTTTCTCTATCCATCAACACACTTTCCTTCATTCCTTCCTACTGAGCCAAACCAAACCTAAGCCAAGCAAAGCGCCATCTGTTTGGACGAGTCGGCTCGGTTTTTGGACTTCAATGGGAAATTCCATCACATGTGAGTTTTCCGTTTTGTGTGCGCGAAAGTAAAAAAAAGAGCGAACTTTTTGCAAAGTGATCAACGGAAGAGAAAAGCTGTGGAAACTTTTGCCCCGGATTAGAAGCCTTTCACAGGTCGAGTTGACTCTCACTTTGCCTATGTGTCCGTGTATGTTTGTGTGTTTCGGAATGTTTGAAACTTAGTCCTCGTTCACTTTTTTCATTTTTTGTTGAGGAAAACTACTGGATATCATCTACTGTCAGCCTTCCAGTTTCAAAAGGGTTATACTGTCAATAGTGCATGTGCTTTTCCACTATTACGGGCAAATATCCGAGAGTGGCACATTTAGCTGATGGTCTTTTGAGTGAATGCGGAGTCGTGGATTTTAATTATCAATTTTTGAAATTCAAAGGAGGTCTAAGGTTATTTTTTTTAAAGAAATTCCTTGATCTCGTCCAATATTTAGTATGCGTCGTGCTTGTTATCCTTGAACACCAAACGAGTTGTAATTACTACTTGTTACTGGTAATTAAAACACTTCAAGTCACAGTATTATTTTATGTCTAAAGTAAGGCAGGGGTCTTTGAAATAACGGAATTTTAATCTTATATCTGGTCTAGCATTTATCTTAATGAACGTATTTTCAAAGCAATAGTAAACTCTCATTTTTTTTAGATTTTTTTCAATAATGTATGTTATAGGTTTAATTGATCCCTAGCGTAAAAAAAATGTAGACACTTAATCTTTTCTCCTGTGGTCGGGACGATTTCGTCCTGTATTTTCAACAGCTGAAATTACAGGACGATTTCAGGACAGCAAAACAGTACAGGAAAACAACTGTCAAAATGTCCTGTGCGTTCGAAACGCTTTCCTCCCGAGATTTGTAGGGAATTCTGAATTGGTTTCCTGTACATTCGGAACCGTTTTTTTTTTTAATGCCAACCATGCAAAAAAAAATAAAAGAAAAAGCAACACAGATTATGAATGAATAAATAGAGTATTTATTTCCAAACATTTTATTTTATCACAAGATCTATTTTAAAAATTGTCGCACGTAGTTAACAATAGCTGGAAGAACACACGGAACACTAATAACAAAAACACGGATTATGGAACCTGTTATGGGGAGCCTTCCCAGGAGTTTGGCAGCGGAGGCATAACTGCCCCTGTTGCGGAGAACTCGCTCTTTGACAACGCCTTCAAATCCTTGGAAATCAGCAGCTAGACACTGTTGTCATTGCTCTTGAACTGGTAATTTTATCGTACTGATATAACTTACTTTGAACAGCGATTCAATCTGTCGTGCAAGAAGCTGTAAAAACGAACTTAACACGACACACATAGACAAGATGCGAAAAAACTTTTGTTTTTTTTTTCATTCACGACGGTGAAACGTGATTCAGGAAGAAACGGTCCCGACATTCAATCAAATACCTGAAATCTCGTTCGAAGTTTCTTTCGAATTTCAGGAGAAATTGAGTGCTACGGGAGTCGGTTTGCTATCTCCCAGTGCCACAGGAAAATCTTTTGTTTTTGACATTTCAAGTGTCATTTTGAACTGTTTTCCTGTGATTCAGAGGATCATAGTCCCGAGCGGAATAATTGCAATCTTAGTGTGTATGTTTCTCCTGAATGGGTCGTGATCATTGATTATCACGAAATAACTTATATTTGTTCAATAACTAAAGTTTATCCAGTAAAAATCTGTTAAATAGGACTAAACATACTGTATTGATCTAAAAACAAGAAAATTTCGCCATAAAGTATGCAATGTATACAGGGTAGTTGACAAACATTTAGAATTCACTTTGTTTGATACTTACAAACTGTGAAATGAGAACTAAACAATATTAACATGGCAAAAAATAGTCTACGAAACTTTTATCTTAGGGTTTTGCTAGATTTTTGCCTAGGGCCGGGGCACCCTGAATTAAAGGATCAAGCCTCCTTTAATTAAAAAAATATCACTTTTTTTTCGTTCCACGAAAATGCTTTAGTTTATCTACGTGTTCATGTCTGGTTCTAACTTTTGGAGCATTTACACTTGAAATTACTCGCTAACAGAAAATGCAAAACAAGGTAAGTTGCTAAATTTATCCAAAAAGATATGATGAAAATTAGAACAGGGGAGTCCAGATTAGGGTAATACTGCGTCCTAAGATTGCTTGCGTTTGAATTGTAGTGTCATGCGAGGCCCAAAACCTTCCTTTAGCTTGTCAGGTAGAAGTTGACCTCCCCATACTTCCAATTTACCCAGTCTGAAAGTCACGGGATTAGCCTATGCGTCCATCTTGCGTTGTTCGATGCTTACCATTGCTCTTACCACTTGAGCATTGACGCTGCTCATTGAACGTTACGCACTCCTTTAACAGCTCTTGCTTCGTAACACTCATTGTCCCCCGCCAGAGTTATGTCGATGGGAATCATGCCCGCGATGACAAAAGCTGCATCTGCTGATATGGTCCTGTATGCACAGGAAACTCGCATGGCTATCCGCCGATGTGTGCTCCGTTATTTGGAGCTGTTGCGCTCTCTCCTATCGCGGAGCTCCAGGCCGCTCCTCCGTACCGTAGTTTCGACAGTGCTACGCTCGCAAGGAGACGTCTCTTTCTACTCTTTGGACCATGACAGTTCGGCATAATCCAGGCCAATGAATCTTTCGATGCACTTTCACAACAGTATAAGACACGCGCGCCAAAACCTAAGCGATTGTCGACTATTACTCCAAGGTATTTCAGCTGCTGTTCCGAAGATGTCGTGAGTCCTCCAACAGTAAGCACAACTCCTTTATTGGCCACGAGTAGAACTTCGGTATTATTGTGAGCTATCTGAAGCTTAACTCCCTCCATCCAGATGCCAACCCTTTCTACGGACACCGTTGCAAGGTATTCTACCTCCTCGATTGTTTCGCCGGTGATCATGAGCACGATATCGTCAGCAAATCTGACTATCTGCACGCCTGCTGGTAGTTTCAGCGTTAATACCTCATCATGCATGGCATTCCAAAGCACAGGTCCGAGTTTGGAGTCCTGTGGAACGCCCGTTGTAAGGGCAGTCGATTGTAACCCAGTTTCGTTTTCGTACGTCAGGAGTCGATTTTCGAGGAAGCTTCCTATTATCCTGCAGAGGCTATTGGGAACACGTATCCTGTGAAGCACTTTGGCAATAGCTTCTCAACTGGCATTGTTAAAGGCATGTCTTACGTCGATCATCACAATGGCGCAGTGACGAACACCTGTCCGCTCTGTCACCATTCGAATGGAGTCCACCGTAGATCTCCCTTTCCGAAAACCGAACTGTCTGTCTGACAGTCCAGTTTCGCCTTCTGTGTAGATAATAAGTCTGTTGAGTGCGCCTTTTTTCACAGATTGGGGAAAGATCCCTCGTCGAGACACTTTTGAAGCACCACTCTGAAAGTATCCGGAATGGTCTGAGCGCCATCTTCAACATTGCATTTGGGATTCAGTCTAGACCAGGGACCTTATTCACCGCAAGTTTCTAAGCGATAGCCACAAGTTCCTCGTTCATTACAGTCGTGGACTCCCTTGTCGTACGGGGCTAGTGGCCACTTCGTCGGGCCATGCTGCTGAAAAAGATGTGCAACGATCTGTTTCAATTTTCCGAACACTTTTCGGTCAGTGACCTTGAGTCACTGAATCTCGCCAGTGCCACTGTTAGACTTGGTCCCATGGGTTATCATCTACGCTCTGCCATAACGCTCTGTAACAATTCTCTTTGCTTGTTCTGATAGGCAGCTTGAATGCCACCCTGACTGCTCGGTAAACGGCACCTCTCGTTTCTCTATCGGCTTCGTTTCTCGTCCGTTGAGCTCGTCACCTGGCTTTTAGACAGCTAGTACCAAGCTCAGCTATTTCTGAAGTCCACCTAGTCGCTAGTCGTCGCTACCACTTCGGTGTATTCCTTCTGGACATGGTCATGTCGCACACCGCTACTATCATTTTCGTCAGCTGCTCAGCATTACTTTGGTCTTCCATCTCCGCTCGTGAACTGGCAGTTGCCTTACTGCCACCAGATTTCGGTTTCCTACGCTGTAACGTATCGCCTGGTGATCGCTGTGCATATAATCGTCTATAATTTTAGCAACCACAAATCCATCCCGAGAATCTACCACTATCTCCCGGATAGGAAATCGTTCCGCGGCGTAGATAGCAGCTAAGCCAAACCTATCCGCTGTCCAATTCCCGTTTCCAGACGGAATTCTGTATGGTTCTGATAAAAGCGCCACATCGCTTTTCCTTTTGCCTAGCGTTTGTTCCAGCAGAAACTGTGCGACCTCGCTATGGTTGGGGTTTAGCTGGATTACATCCAATTTTAATCCATTAGCGTTACAGTTGTCGTTTAATTGGATGGGAGCGGCTACATCTTTATCAAAGGTCCATATGAGGTATTTATTGGGACGCAGATACACAACACACACAAATAGCACCTAACAACCAAGTACGATACGGGCGACGACTTGTTCCAGTATGTTGTAGTTGAATAGTGTTCTGGAACGAGAAGATCTAGTTGATTCACCCTAAGCTAGGCTTGCCAGATACTTTCAGAAAAAAGCGGGACATTTCACCTAGAAAAAGCGGGACACAGCCGAAAAAAGCGGAACATTTAAGAAAAACTAAAAAAAAGCTTAATTATGTAGCCAAACTTATAAGTTTGCCATCAGCCAAAGTTGTTCGTAGAAAGTACACTAAGATTTTTTAACGAAGAGTGATTTTGCTCAATTTTCCCAACATGACTTTTATTTCCATGGTTTTTTTTTGCCATATGCGCCATTATTTTCCACGGTTCTCTGAATTAACACGATATTTGAGAGAGAATATTTCAAGTCGTACATGTAAACGACGTATTTGATACCTTGAAAACCTTTGAAAATTTATTTGTATGGTAATTTGATCATAAATTTGGAAACTCAAGAAAACTTCCATTACCTTCCATCTTTATATACTTTGGACACTTGAGTCGAAAAAGGTGGTTGTATAATATAAAGCGATTTAACTAAGATTCGGCGCAAAAAATAATCTCTTTAATCTATAATCCATAATTATTTGGAGGCAACTTAAACAATATTTTCTTCATACATTTGTTGAACGTGTTCCAAGAACACTTAACTGAAGCAGAATCTTACTATAATGCTAGACCTTCAGAGTTATTCAGTATTGCCTTATACAAACTATGAAAAATGTTGCTTATTTTGAGAAAAAGATTATTTGAAAGATTTTCTGTTCATAACAGAATTCAAACTTAGACTAAAGTTTGATTTTTTACAGTGTTAGTCAGTTAGCTTTGTAGAAGTTTTCCAAGGAAAAAAAAGCGGGACATTTTGAGGAAAAAGCGGGACAGCGGGACATTCAACAAAAAAGCGGGACATGTCCCGCTTTTGCGGGACGGATGGCAACCCTACCCTAAGCTTCAAAAAGGGCCTAGTAAAAGTATCGCCATGCTGTTGGCTTTAACGGCAACTGTGCGCGACAAAAACATCGGTAGCGAAGATGATCCTACCAGGGTCGAGCCAAAGTTGGTCCGTGGTTCGATCTCTTTTCCCGACCAGCCATCCTTGTGTAAGGATCATAAGTATGCGGCCCGAGTGGCCTGTATTAGAGACCCTTGAGGCGAGTGTAAGAGACCCAGAACGGGCAGGTTAGAGGCCATCGTCAGATTGTGTCGAAGTCCGCTTTATTGTAATAAGTTAAGTTGAAAATACAGTCCATTTAGTCTGTTGTGAATGAGTGAGTTTTTATTTCAACCCCAAGAGAAATTCTGATGCTATCGCTGAATTCGTCAGGGGCGATCCTGGGCGTTTGGTCCTTCGAGCCGGATTGTAAATCGCCAGCGAAGTGCATCATATTGTGCGTACGAGCGTGTGTGAATTGATCCAACCCCATACAGATTTGTGAACAAATTATGCTTGAGAGCAATACCTTAAAATCGTGTTCATAATCCATGCGTGTGTAAGTTGCGTTCCTGACTGAGATTGCAGTTTTTCCTCAACTTCTCAGCACAAGCATCAGCATCAACTCCAATGACAAAAAAATCGGCAAATATTTAATCAAGCATGATCGTGTCCGCCAACATTTAACCATCGTTCTTCTTAGCTACTTTCCACAAATCACTACTAAGTTGCTTGACTTACTTGTTACGTATGTATGTGAATTCTTTCCATGAGAAGCATATTTTTCCGTTGAAACGATAATTCCTTCCGTAATTACACTTTTACTGTTGATCCGAGACATTCTGATTACTTATTTCAACGTTGTGTTGTTATGCATCCTGAATGTCAAATAAATTGTCAACCGCGCTATAATTTTATATCATCAAATGCCGTACTTTACCGAACATCGGAACCTTCTATCGCTGTGATCGATTTGTCCTTATAATTTGCCTCGTCAGAAGAAAAGTACGTCTTTTTTCAATTTTATGTTACCTTGATGACTTCTATATTCATTTGTAGAGTTTACTTTTGTGATTCTTACAGTTAAACCGAATTGCATTTCACCAAATATGCTGAGATATATAATATTGTGTCGTATCTTTAGTAATCAGTCTCTGCGTAATTCACCACAGATAGGGTTTTGTAGAATCCACCTACTGAGATATAAAAATGTAGCACGATGTAAAATGAAATGACGAATGTCAGTAAACGGGATTCAACACAAAAAATGCATGAGTTTCGTAATCGTCATCGCATGGATTTCGCTGTGATAAACTCCCATATTTCGGTTTTAAGTCTTCAAATTTCTAAAAATATTGCGACCTAAGTTCGTGTGTGCCAATAATCCAAACTTAAATCGCAATACACCGCTGAAAAGTGTTTTATTCGTAAGTTCAACGTGCAACGGATAAAAGCACGGCGTGTTTGTGCGCATAACATGAAGTTTTCGGAGAATTAATTTGTTATTAGCTGGAAATAAGATGTTAACTTATAATTTGGATTGTTCGGGTCGGTTCAGCTGAAGTCGAGAGTGAGAATTGCGTTGAAGTGTCCGAAATTGTATCTGCATGTGATTATTTCCTTTATTCGTTTCAAGTGATGGTCAGCTATTATCCAAAGGAGACATGAGATCGACATTTATGATAGGGTGCAAGAGGAATACGAGAAGTCATACACTGTTCAGAGTTCCCAGGTAAATCTAAAGTTCTTGAGAGAAACATATGTATATAATATGCTGGAATCGATATCACACTACCGATAGTAGGTGTTAAGGTGTGCACATTTTTTTTTAAATATTATTTCAATTTGTCAATGAGTTTCAATTTCTCTAATATTTTGTTTAATTTGTTTGATCATCAATATTGAAAAATTGTACTTAAATTGTGATAATTTGTGGAAATTGTTGAAAAATACAAGTGACAGCATTCGTGAAACAAACTATCTACAGTCGTGAACATATTTGTTGGTTGCTTGAATGATGTTTCACCATAGGGTGAGCTGCTTAGCATTGTAATTCGTGTTCAGTGTATATTAGTTCTGACTGCTCTCTTATTAGTCAATGATTTTGGATTTCGTTTTTTTTTGTTTAAATTCAAGGGTTACGTAGAATACCATTTTACCCGGTGAATAGATGAATAACTGGCTGTACAGTTATTCTCAAGCTAAAAAAAACTTTTCGTTAATGAACATCGTATTTTTTTATATTGTTTGAATTCAAGGATATTGAAGTTCCATCTGGTTGTTGTGCTTTGGACATTTGAATCAATTTAAATGTCAGTAAAGTTCTAAGGAGCTTTTGTAGTATATGCATACAAGTTGTGATAGTTTTCAGAAAAAAACTTATTCAGAATTGATTGTTCAGAAATCGGTGCATCGCGGAAGATTTTCGGACAATGTGACGGTGATCTCTCCGAAGACATCATCCAATCTACGTTCGGCAAGGCATCCAGTTGTGCAAAGCTTCCACGATCGGGTTTTCGAAGCGTTCTCAGCGGTCGTACTGATGCCAGGAAGCGTGAGCCAGTCATGCTACAGCTGGTTGATGGCAACTCACGAGTTACTTCGACGAGAACGCGAGGTTGTTATCGAACTATGTAGGAAGAATCAGGTCACCGTTATTAAAACAACAAAAGTATCGAGGCAATGCTCGGAAGCCATGGCAGCGATTGAGAAAAAAACTGGAAGAGATTCAATTTACGAGGAGATTTAATAATCTACAAGTGACTATAGGAGTAGAGGATGGCCAAACGAAACTGAACAGAGATATACTCTCTTTTGTCTCCAGGAGCATTCCCTGTACCAATACCAGAGATTCCAGGAGTTGGCGGCGAGTGAACGGTTAAAATTCGCTGTCTGAACACCCCTCATTTTGAAGGTGTGTGTGTCGAATGTTGCTCCTATTTTGATTTTGGAATTCACTCTTCAGTTTTCAAAATGCCGCCCAAGGAAGAAGAGAAGCGTATCAAAATTTTGCTCGCGCATCACGAAAATCCAAGCTACTCGCACGCAAAGCTGGCAAAATCGCTAAAAGTTGCCAAATCAACCGTTACAAATGTAATTAAAGGGTTTGGGGAACGTTTGTCGACAGCCAGGAAGTCTGGATCGGGGGTAAATCGAAAACCGGAAGCCGCTGAGACGACAAAGAGATTAGCCGGTAGCGAAACCCTAACCTCTCTCTCCGAGATGCCGCAAATAAGCTGGGTGTATCGTCTACAACCGTGCATCGAGCCAAAAAAACCAGCCGGACTATCGACTTACACAAGAATTTAGTGACTCCAAATCGCGATGATAAACAAAATACGACGGTAAAAGCGCGATCACGGAGGCTGTACACGACGATGCTGACGAAGTTTGACTGCGTGGTAATGGACGACGAAACCTACGTCAAAGCCGACTACAAGCAGCTTCCGGGACAGCTTGCCATTACGGTAAAAATGCCATGGAGTGGTACGCCGCCAACAACGTGCAGGTGGTTCCCAAGGACAAGAACCCTCCCAACACGCCAGAGCTCCGCCCAATTGGGAAATACTGGGCTATTGTCAAGCGGAACCTAAAGAAGACCAAATAAACTGCAAAGGACGAGCAGCAGTTCAAGGCAAACTTGCTTTCTGTGGCGAAGAAGGTGGACAAGGTGGCTGTACAAAATCTGATGGCAGGGGCTAAGTGTAAGGCCCGGCAATTTGGATTTGGAAAAGCGGAAGCCTAACTGAATATTTTTCCTGAATTTTATACTAATTAAGCTTGAAAAAGAAATTTAACATGGTTTTTTAAATAATCGATTTCACCGATTTACACGCGTTTTCCCTTGACCAAATTTTGACCGCATCACCCTTTAGGAAAGATTAGGATTTAGAATTTTGAGGCTAATTTATCGTTTTGCTGTCAACGAGGTTTATTGTTTTTCTACAGGGTCATCATTTGATGTATTTGTAGCTATTGGCATTGGTGTCAAAGTATCTCGTGTTAGGATTCCGGTAATAATTGGTTTGTTGTTTTGAATATCGATGGGTTCAATCGAGACGTATTGAGAACGTTAATTTCTAGAACTTGTGACAATTGAGGTCGATAGGGTGTCATGTCGGGAATGCCTGATCATTGAGATCAGAAGCCCATCCTAGGCACCGTCATTTAGAATGGTGCGTGGAGTCTATACGCCTATACGCCTCACACGAAGTGTATTTTAGCCTGAAAAATTGTCTAGCTGATTGTTGATCGGAAACGTTTGAATTCGATAGAATGCAATATTAAGAATTGAGTCTGTAAAAAGATTGAATTGAGTGTGTAAGCCATTGATTAGTTAGGATTTGAGTTTGGGTTTGTGCGAGAGAGTCTGCAAATGAAATTTGGTTCAAATGTCAGCTACATGTTGAAGAGCCTGGGAACTACTGTGTTCAGCTCATTTTTGAAGTTTTAGTAAAAAACATTGAAAAAATCAGTAAAAATTTGAGTTAAGGAGTCTGGGAACTAGAACGTTTAGCTCAACAATTGGATGGTCTTAAAAGACGAGTATGGGCTGAAAAACTGGCGGAGGCCAAATTTGAGCTTCAAATCAGCACTAAGTCAGCATTGGAGCGCTGATCATGGTCATGGGAATCAGATCAGTGCTCATTGACGGATTTCCAGACAATGAGAACTCCACCCCCACGGATCAGGCTGCTGGTTTCAGGATTACGGTCGCATCAAAATACTGTATAGCTGATGGCAAATACGACATTGTTGATTTTAGGACAAAGCCTGGTTTCGGTCAGTACAACTTTGTCACCGTTGTAGAGCGAGAAGAAGATCGTTTATTTTTGGGCGGATTCCACGGACGGAAATCAGGAATTCGCGTTGTTTGGCATCCGTGTTTCTGCTCGTGATAGGATTCATCGAAACTGAGTCGAAATTCTCGATGAAGGCTTCCAAAAACCTCTAAGATAAGATATTTTTCTACCTGGTTAAAATAAATAAATTCTTGTCAGTCTCAAGAATAATTTCTATATACAGGTTCTTCCCAGGTGCTTCCTTCTCTTGACACTGCAATGAAATAATTACAGCTAGAGACAGTCCTTCTTTTGCTTACTTGCACCGAGCGAGAATAAACAGTACAGCGAAAATGACTCTTTGGGAGCTGCGGTATTATAATTTTGCTCGTTACCATTGTTGGGAGAGATAGTTTTTATTCATCTTTTTGCAGCTTATTCAATTTATACAAAAGTGAGTTCGGGAGCAAAGGAGCTTAGCGGTTTCAAAACAGCAGCCATTCTTAATGGAAGAATTCTCCTTCGCCTTCGCCTCATTGTACCCAATGCACCCTCTCTAAAGTCATTCATGCAAACTATAGAACTCAAGACAAAGATTCGAAAACGGACGCCTCAACGTTAAGTAATTAAGACTGTATTCATCGGAGGAGATGGAAAAAAAAGTAAATTAAGTTGAAGAAGAATTCTCTTGTTCACAATTTCAATTATGAGGGAAATAGTGCCTTAATTAGAAAATTCCTCCCTCGATTGCATTTTATGGTTCTAAAGCTTAGTTCTTTTAGAAATGGGACACTTTCTTTTGCTAATAGCTCGTTTACTTGTAATCGGACAATCCAAATTTCGACAGCATTTTGTTGACTTAAAAAAGTACTATCCGACCTATTTTTTTCATAATTTAAAATTTACGCGTTTTTGAGATATTAACGATGCAAGAGAAAAAGAAAAAAAATAATTTTGCACAGTTTCATTCAAAATCCATCATTGTCAAATTGATAGCCGACAAAACCGTTGATTATTCAAAGAACTACTGTATGTGAGTGGTGGAAAAGTGTGGAAATACTGTCAAATATGTCCACAAAGTTCAAATCAACCATTTGAGTGAAGCATATGATCGGGAACTTCGGCTAAGGGTCATCAGGGAAGTCAAGTCTCAGACCAACATTTTTCATTTTCAAAAAGCGAAAAACTAAGGGTAGATCGCTGAAATTTCAAAAAAAAAATTCTCCGATAAGCTGAAAGTGTTGCCTCTTAATGAGTCATTCAAACCTAACCCAAACAATATTTTTTTTGATAGATCCACAGCTTGTAAGCTGTATATCTTTATCCGAGGCTATGGGACAGATGATTTCTGATGAACGACAAAACTTATGAAATACCCTATTTTATACAAATTCCAGCGTTTGAATCCTATACCACGTCTGCTCGTGGCAAGGTCCCGAGTATATTGAAGTATGTATTTGCTTATTATTTTGTATAAAATAGAATGATTAGCCAAAATTCTGCTCCTGTGGAAAAAAACAACAATTTTAAAAACGAAAACTATGGTTTTCACTCTTTCCAAAATCCTAAAAAGAGTAATCTTTTACGTACCCTTCGCAACCTACGATCTATACTAACCGATTTTACTTTAAGTTCAATCTCCTCATGGTTTTACTTCGTTATTGCCAGATTTTGCCAGCAGAAATTCCATTAAAAACGCTCAAAAAGTGGCTCAAAAATAATCAAATTTGTTAATTTCGAAACAGCGGTATCCACTAAAGTGGCCTCAGTTTCTTTTAAAAGAGAAACATTGGTCCGAAAAGTATCAGAAATTGAAGGAGGGGGATGTAGCCACCTAAAATACAGATTAGACGAAGTATTAGTTTGAAAAACTGATCATTATCATGACTGAAAAAAGTGTGCGCTGGCCGAAGGGAGGTACCAAGAATAAAGTAGAATTTATTCTTCCAAAAAAACGATAAATAATTTTTTTCAAATTTTTTCATGAATTATCATAAAATAACCTTCATTTCCTTCATAGAAAGTATTTAGATCAAACGAAAGGTTTTTGAGATACACGCATTCGTAACTGTCCCATTTCTAAAAGAACTAAGCTTTAGATCTACAAGGTGGAATCTATTTTATATTTCAGTCGAAAATAACACAATTGTACCGAGTGCAGTAAAACTACTCAATCTACAATCAACGTGTTGCTATCATCTTCAATCTCGACCATAACCTTGAAGTACATTTTCTCGAACCGAAACAAAATCAATCAAAAGTAGGATGGCTCGAAACCAAAAGTCAGCCAGCGGTCCGTAATCACAAGCCCAAAGATCATTCGGAATAGGTTCATCATAATAAATTATGTTATATGGCATATTTACTTTTGCCCGAACGTTGATCGCGATCATCATCATCAACATTATAATCATCATAAAAGTGAGTCGCCACGTTGACTCACTCACGGGTACCAATTACGATTATCAATTGGCTTAATTATTTCATGTTTTTCTCCTGCCACAGGTTGAGTTGTTGGGTTCCTGTTTTTATCCCGAGTCGAGTCGAATCGAATCCAAGGCAGGGACCGAGGCCGCCGGAATGTGTTGAATCGTAAATTGCAGTGAAGCCACCGCGTTTCGCTTCGAGTCTTCAATTTCTTTCATTGCTGCTCAATGGATGCCGTGGATGCGTGGTAAAGTCGTATGAGTCCAGGCCAGATATATCCTTTCGCTTCGGTGAGTTTTTTCTTAAAAGTTTCATATCGAGAGCTGGTGGCCACGCAATTAGGCCAAAAAGCCAGAGAGCCCGAAAGGGATGTGTACAGCAGCACATAAGCCATACTAAATTCGGCCTCCGGGATGGAAAATGATGGAAGCAGAAGAAAAGTCAGAGGAAGAAATTGAAATAATGATTTAATTGCGCGCCGGGCTTTCAAGCCCCCTCAAGGGACTCACTCGAGAGATGATGAGGACCAATGTCTGTCCAAGCGAGGAGAAAAGAAAAATGTCTTCGTTACATCGCCGCGCTCAGAGCTTTTTGTCCTTTCGATGATAAACAGACAGAAGGGTTTAAGTTTCAGAGGGAAAATGGACGTAGGTATTACCAAGTTTTAAAATTGGTGTTAATAATTTCATCGAAAAAATAAGGAAAAGCATTAAAATACTAGATTTGAAGGTGTCTGCAGGAAATACCGGAACACGAAGCCTCGGAGCAGGTGTTTTCTTACCCACTACATACCCACGGAACACCTAATCAGGTTGTACTAAGCCGAAAATTGCAGGTCGGTGCTATCGTTTATCTTATTCTTTCCACGTTCGCGCTATACTGTCAATAACCTGTATAGATGCTGCGGTCGATTCAGCACCGAAGAAGTGCAGCAAGCTCATATCTAGTGTTGATTGTTTTGTTTTCTACCTACCAGAAGTTGAGTATGTCCGAAGTGGAATCTGTTTTGTGCGCGATTTGCTCGAAACCGGAGAAGGATCCCAGCAAAGTGATCGAATGTTTGTACTGCTACAAGTCTGAGCATTTCAAGTGTCGGAACTTGGCAGGCGAAGCCATCCGTAAGCTTCGCAAACAACCGTTTTACTGCTCGCTGGAATGCCGGAACTTACATGCAGCTACATCGAAAAGCAACGACGAGGAGTCCCGTGTGCTTAAAGAGCTACGTACTGTGCTGACTGAGATTCGCGAAACAAAATCCGAACTTACCGAAGTTCGAAATACGGTCAAAGAGATTGAAAAGTCGCAGGATTTCGTCTCTACCAAACTGGACGGTATTTTGTCTGAAATTCAGGAGCTGAAAGTGAATCAAAACAAAATGAAAAAGGATGTCTTTACTCTGCAAAGTGACCAGCGAAAAATTGAAGAAACTGTGTCTAACCTGGAGCTGGAAGTCGATCGGATTAATCGTTTGGCATTATCGACGAACGCAGTAATTCTGGGTGTTCCTTTTAAAGCAAACGAAAATCTTAATCAATTAGTTGGACTGATTGCTAGCGCTGTTGGTTACGATCTCCCCCCCAATGCTATTACGGACTGTAAGCGTTTGATTTCAAAGGAAGATACAGACAACGGAAAAAACAAAACCATCCCGATCCGCGTTGTTTTTGCAAGTGAGAAATTGAAGGAAGAACTGTTTGAGAAGAAAAAGGCTCACGGGCAATTATTGTTATCGGCAATAGGTTACGAATCCACAATTGCCAGGAAAATTATCTTACGGGACGACCTAACATCCTATGGAATCAACCTGCTCAAGACAGCTCGTGAAAAACAAGCTGAAGTTGATTTCAAATACATTTGGCCTGGTCGAAACGGAGTCATCCTTGCTAAGAAATCCGATGGATCCAAAATTGAGGTCGTGCGATGCCAGAATGATCTCTCAAAATTGGAACGTTCTACTAACAGGCGGCAACTGGATATTTCTAGTGGCTCATCCGGATCACCATCAACTCCTCATTAAAGCTTAGTTCTTTTAGAAATGGGACAGTTACGAATGCCTGTATCTCAAAAACTATTCGTTTGAACGAAATAGTTTCTATGAAGAAAATGAAGGTAATGTTATGATCTTTCATGAAAAAATTTGAAAAAAAATATTTACTGTTTTTTGTTAAGGAAATTTCTACTTTATTTTTGGTATCTCCCATTGGCCGGCGCACACTTTTCTCAGTCATGGTATTGATCAGTTTCTTCAACTTATACTTCGTAAAATCTATATTTTAGGTGGCTTCACCTTCCTTCTTCAATTTCTGATACTTTTCGGTCCAATACTTCTCTTTTAAAAGAAACTGGAAGCATTTCAGTGAATATACAGTTGTTTCGAAATGAACAAATTTGATTATTTTTGATCACATTTTTTAACGTTTTTTTTTTGTACCGGTTTAACAGCTTAAGAGCTTTGGAACTATCAAAAAATGGTTGTTTGAGGTTGGGTTTCAATGAGTCATCACTAGGCAACACTTTCAGCTTATCGGAGAAAATTGTTTTGGACATTTCAGCGATCTACCCTTAGTTTTTCGTTTATTGAAAATTAAAAAGGCTGGTATGAGACTTGACTTCCTTGATGACCCTTAACCGTTGTTGCCGATCATGTGCTTCACTCCAATACTTGATTTGAACTTTGTGGACATTATTGACAGTGTTTGCATACTTATCCACCACAAAAACTCAGTAATTCTTTGAATAATCAACGGTTTTGTCAGCTATCAATTTGATAATGACGAATTTTAAAGGAAACTGTGCAAAATTATTTTTTTCTTTTTCTCTTGCATCGTACATATCTCAAAAACGAGTAAATTTTAAATTTTGAAAAAAATAGGTCGAATAGTACTTTTTACAGGCAACAAAATGCTGTCAAAATTTTTAATATCCAATAACTAGTTAACGAGCTATTAGCAAATGAAAGTGTCCCATTTCTAAAAGAACTAAGCTTTAGTCCTCATGGCTATCCGGCAGCAAAGCGTTAATAAATGATGATTCTTCGCAACATCGATATTTCTTCGAATATTTTAATCATTTTCCCTTATGTCTAACACTACTATAAAAAAAATTCAACATCACTGTATACAAAATTGGATAAATAATAAAATCAATATTGATAACAAAATGGGTCTACAAATTCTTCAATTGAACATTCGAGGCTTGAATGATCTTCCCAAATTCGTCTGCGTAAAAGATATTCTTAAAAGGTATGCGAGAAGAATAGATATTGTAATCCTGTCTGAAACGTGGATTAAACCTGAGAGAACTTGTCTGTACAGTCTAGATGGTTATCGGAGTTATTTTTCCTGTCGAAATGAATCTCATGGTGGTCTTGCTGTTTTCATTCACACTGATCTTGATGCACTTATTATTCAAAATCGAGTTCTGGACGGTTTTCATCACATCCATTGGCAGCTGCATACGCACACGAGACCATTACACTTGCATGCGATTTACAGACCCCCATCGTTTGAAGCTAGAAGATTTTTGTCCGAACTTGAAACTATCTTATCTGGATTGAAAAGCGAAAAGGATTTCGCAATATTTGGTGATATGAATATTCCTGTAAACATGCCATCAAACAATGTTGTCTCCGAATAATTGAGACTGCTTTCTTCATACAATGCTATGGTAACAAACACTTATACAACACGACCTGCTAGCGAGAACAATTTAGATCACGTTATCTGCTCTTTACGAATCGCAAACACTGTTCAAAATGAAACGATAGACACCGATCTGAGTGATCATTGTATGATTTCTTCCGTACTAGAGCTGCATTGCAAACGAAGTTCTACAACGCTTGTTAAAAAGATAATAGATCACAATAAACTAAGCAACCTGTTCCGTAATTCGATGAGTACAATTCCCACCAATTTAGATGCAAATGCAAAACTCCTTCACGTTATTAACACCTATAATTCATTGATAGCCCAATGTACCAAACATAAAAAAGTTAATGCCAAACTTAAAGATTCGTGTCCTCGGATGACATTTGATCTATGGTGGTGGGTGCGACTAAAGGAAAAAACTCTCAAGAGGCTAAAAAGGTTCCCTAATGATCAAACGATATCCGAGCTTCTTACTCACGTTTCAAAACATCTACAAAAAAGAAAGCAGAGTGTAAACGCGATTATTACGAAAAACTGCTCCTAAATTGTTCTCCACGCAAAACATGGGTGAACATAAACAAAGTTTTAGGACGTAACCAACGCAACGGAAATCCAACGAAACTTATAGTGGACGGAACCACTTTCACCGATACTAATCAAATTTGTGAAATATTCAACGACCACTTCTGTAACGTGGGTCCCAATCTAACGGCTAGTTTAGATAGCGATAGAAATTTTCGTAAATTCGGTACAATCACTCCAAATCATCGTAGCATCTTCCTCCAGCCAGCCACCAATTCCGAAATAATTTTGCTGATCAAAGATCTGAGTAGCAAAAAAGCAACAGGTCCTGACAACATTCCAGCAGCTTTTATCAAACAAGAGCACCAAATTTTCGCCCCATTAATTTGTGATATTTTCAATGAGATAATACGCACCGGAGTTTACCCATCCTGTTTAAAGACTGCTCGTGTGGTTCCTGTGTTCAAATCAGGCAGTTCTACTGATGTAAACAATTAAATACCGATTTCATGTTTATCTGTCCTTGATAAATTGATTGAAAAATTGGTAGTTCAACGGTTGGAAGATTTTACAAAAACATATGATCTTATCTATTCCTGTCAATACGGATTTCGCCAAGGTTCCAGCACTCAAACGGCAACTTCTGAGTTGATCCAGGACATATACGACTCCCTAGACAAAAAGGAGCTTGTAGGTGCACTCTTCATCGACTTGAAAAAAGCGTTCGATTCTATTGATCATGATATTCTAGTACAAAAATTAGATTTATTGGGTATAAGAGGAGTCGCAAACGACTTAATATCAAGCTACTTATCCGAACGACTGCAATATACCACGATCGACGACAAGAGGAGTTCCCTTGGGCACATTTCCACCGGAGTACCTCAAGGTAGTAACCTAGGTCCAATACTTTTCATATTATTCATCAACGACCTGGCAAAATTGCACCTTTACGGGAAACTTCGTTTATTTGCTGACGACACCTCAGTATTTTATCGTGGTGCAAACTGCAATGAAATAAGGTTAAAAATGGAGTACGACATTTTGCAGCTGAAACAATATTTTGAATCCAATCTTCTATCCCTGAATCTTTCCAAAACGAAACACATGTTCATCCGATCTCCAAGGTGTGCATTGCCACCCCACGATCCCGTACAAGTCGGAGACCGCATTATTGAAGAGGTCAAGGAATATCCGTTTCTCGGATTGGTTTTAGATTCCACCATGTCATGGTCTGCCCATATCACATCGTTGAAAGGAAAACTAAGTGCGTTTTGTGGACTGCTCAGGAAAATTTCTGCTTTCGTTCCTGAAGTTTGTCTGAAGAAAATATACTTTGCCATGGTACACTCACGGCTGAGCTACCTTGTTTCCTGTTGGGGAGCTGCTAGTAAATCAACTCTACGAGAACTTCAAGTCATTCAGAATCGCTGTATTAAAGCCGTATTGCGCAAACCATACTTGTATCCAACGCGCCTCCTCTATGCAAACGAAACAGATTCCTTTCTTCCAATAAGTGCGCTGTATGAGCTCCAGATCTTACTACACGTTCGGAAAATTGTGACTTATCCTAGTCAGTACCGGAGCTCGACCCTACAAACTTCATTGAACGCAAGATCATCAAGAAGAGCCGTTACCTTCATTCTATCGCGAACAAGCAACGAATTCGGACGCCGGAAATTATCGTTCATCGGTGCAAAACTGTACAATCACCTGCCCACACCGCTTCTCAACTGTCACACCATCGAGAATTTCAAAAAACTCCTGAAGCTGAACTTCAAAAGAAAGATAAACTCATATCTTACATAAAATTTTCTTTGCTCTTCTCTTCCGCCTCCCCTAGCCACCGCCACACCTCGCCAGCCACCCTCCACCGCCAACCGCCCGCCCACCAAATCAACATGCACCAGAATCACGCAGCATATAAAGAGAAACACATTTCCTTTTACATATTTTGTTTAATGTAAAGTGATAACTGATAGCTAAGTTACAAACCGCCAAAAGCAATCCCTTAAAAGAGTACATCTCACTGGGATTGTATCTGCCTAACTGAAAAACTATTGTAAAATGATTGTAAAACTGATTTGAAGGGTTTTTATGCCAATTGAAGAATAGGTTTTAATATAACTTAACTTCAACTGGCTTTTCCCTTAAGAAAAAAGCAGAAATAAAAAATAATAATAATAATAAGGAACTACCGAGATTAACTTAACTCAACTTTGTTTTACTTTACGCTCAGAAGTTTATGTTTGCTCTCGAGTGATAAGGAAAAAATCCTTTGATTCATCAAGGAGGTTTATGGGAGCGATCGCTTAAGTCAGGCGAAAGTTTTTCAAAGGATCCAAATGTACAATCCTCAAGAACCCCAAGAAATTCTGGGTATATGTAGGTACTGCAGTATGTATACTGCATCGTGATACTGGTCATAGCATTTGTTAAAAGATGATGGGTGGCAACGTGAAAATGATTCACTTTGTTTAAACTCAATCCATTTTTGATTTCTCACGGGAATTAATTTCAATATCTTCTATAAAAAGGTTAAATTACAAACTTAGTACTTGAGTTCAAGTATTTCCCCTTGGTGATTGATGACGGCTCATATGTAGAGCTCGGTTTCTGCTGAAGACGCACGCAGGTCACGTCTTTTTTTTCGGACGAAAAAAAGTTCACTCTAAAGGCAACATCGAACAAGCCAAATGACTGTGTTTATCGAGCCTAAGTATTTTCGTGATATACATATATAATACCAGCCGTTTAGAAGCAGCCGAGCGATATCAAATACCGTATTTTTTTTTACCTGGAGACAAACCAGAGGCAACCTAGGTTCGCTCTAACTGCTGTCATCGTGCTCATTTATTGCTCTAGAGGCAACCTAGGTTCGCTCGAAAACCGGACGGAGTCGCCCTGAGAAGAAAGTCAGTTTTGCGAGAAGTTCACCAATACTCTCAACGTTGTCGTCAAAACATTAAACAGCTGTTTTTGAAAGCAAAACAGTTGAAATAATGAACGGGAAAATGATTATTGCCGCGATTTTGAACCTGCCAGCCAAGCAAAATCGTACTATCTGCTGTCCAGTGCAATCCGGACACGGGGTCCGGATCCAGGGCAATCCGGATGATGAAGAACCGAGTGAAGAAATCCAGAAGGGAAAACAAAATCACAGCTGCATGTAAACATTGCGCTCGTTCTCACGCATAAATACCTACGTATGGAATAACTCTAAACCCGAAAGTCGTTTTTTTATTCGGACGGTTCCATAGCCAAATCCGGAATAAAAAAATGGCCAAAAGACTGGCGAATGGTGAATAATGTACAACACAAGACCCCAGAGTGATCATATCACCTTTTATTCAGAACTCCTATCTCAATCTCTCCGTGGTACCAGCTGGGATGCGTATAACCTAAGCGGAGATCGGGTACCCAACCCCAGTGGATGCTTTGGTCGCATGCAGACTGAAAAGGTGGCCACACGCGCCCGTTCTCCAGGTCAGGGGCGGTTCTTGCCCAGTCAGATAAGCTGACTCAACTTGCTAGAGAAGCTAGCTGCCTCAAGCTAGAGATATTGGGACTGAGCGAAGTCCATAGGCCTAACACTGGAGAACACAAGACACAGACCTCGCAAGTACTTCTTTAAAGCTTAGTTCTTTTAGAAATGGGACACTTTCTTTTGCCGATAGCTCATTTACTGGTTATCGGATATACAAGTGTAAATCTCTGAAATGTCAAAAAAAAAAGTACTCTTATAACCCGTAAGTGTTGCGGCCTGATTATGAGTCATTCAAACCTAACCTCAAACAGCAAGTTTTTGCTAGTTCCAGAGCTCGCAAGCTGTATAGCCCGCACCGAGGCTATGAGACAGATGATTTCTGATGAACGACAAAACTTATGAAATACCCTAAATCAAACAAATTCCAGCGTTTGACTCCTATAACATGTCTGCTCGTGGCAAAGTCCCCAGCAGATTAAAGTTTGTATTTTTTGGTTGTTTTGTAAAAAATATGATAATTTGCCAAAATTCTGCTCCTGTGGAAAAATACAACAATTTTCAAAACGAAATCTTAGCTTTTCGCCATTTTAAAAAAATCGAAAAAGAGTAATCTTGTATGTACCCTTCGCATCCTACGATCTATACTAACCAATTATACTTTAAGTTCAATCTCATGCTGGTTTTACTTCGTTATTGACAGATTTTTCCAGCACAAATTCCATTAGAAGCGCTTTTAGAAGGCTCTAAACTTATCAAGTTTTGTTAATTTCGTAAAAACTGAATCCACTGAAATGCACTTAGTTTCTTGAAAAAGAGAAGCAATGGACCAAAAACTAGCAGGAATTGAAGGAGGAGAATGCAGCCACCTAAAATACAGATTAGACGAAGTATTCGTGGGAAAAAATGTTCAATATCTTGACTGAAACAAGTGTGCGCCGACCGATGGTAGATACCAAGAGTAAAGTAGAAATTTTTCTCACAAAAACAATAAATAATTTTTCTTCAATTAATTCATGAATTATCATAAGATTACCTTCATATTCTTCATAGAAAGCATTTCGATCAAACGAATGGTTTTTGAGATACACGCATTCGTAACTGTCCCATTTCTAAAAGAACTAAGCTTTAATCTGGCATACGAAGAGAACACGCTACTTGGGAACGAGGATTTGGTTTCCCATTGAGCTCACAGGCCCATGGGCCCTCATAGATGTAACATAAAAATATCATGTCCCATTAAATAAAGTTAATAAGAGCGTAGAGGCTAGGGGTAAAAAAGGGGCGGTTCACCACGCTTGGGATCCACTGTGTGGGAAAACGCACTCCACAACATCTTGGAGTTTGCGTCTCGGATGGAGTTTGCGAACTCCCAACACAAAAAAAAAAACACCAAAAAGGGAAGAAAAAACGGAGCTACGCTAGTCTCTTGCCTGCCACTACCGAAGAGCCAGGACGTGTTAGTTCGTGAACCCGCTCAAGGTCCGACAGGCTCCGAATTAAAAAAAAACATGCCGCGACGACTCCGGAATTCGCCCGTAACGGTAGCACCTTTAACCCGTTGTCGCAAAACTCGGTTCGGTCGCGGTTTCTCGAGCACCAAAGGAGCCTAGACCTGGAATTTTAGTGGCTATAGTGAGAGCACGTGTAGTGTCCGAGAGCAAATCTTGTGGTCCAGTGAGATTCAGGAAACACCAAGAACCGCTAAAGAAACGCCTCAGTGACCTAAGAGGTATTCCGGTTTCCAGCTGCCATTACCGGCGGTCCCCAAACGCCTCCAGGCCAACAAAAAATCCCAAATCAAGCGTAAGAGCCCCGAAAAGAGAGTATAGCCGATAAGTCTTATTTAGACCCGCCGTAAAATTGTGTATAAATTATAAACCCTATTTATTACGTAAGATGAGAACCGATAAACAAATGAATAATCGTAGCCAGATTCAAAACACGGGCTGGAAACCTTACAATGGTCCAATGTTATTCGCCTACTGATGTTGCCGATTTGCAGGAGAAAGAGCATTTTTACAGTGAATTGAACAGCGTGGTTGAGAAAATTCCAAAGGGTGACATTCAAATCCACTTAGGCGACATCAACGCAAAGATTGGCTCCAATAATCAGGACTTTTAGCGCATCATAGGGTGCCATGGCCTAGGACAGATGAGCGAAAACGGAGAGTTGTTTGTAGAGTTTTGTGGCAACAACAACATGGTGATCGGAGGATCATTCTTCTCGCATCGACAGCACATAAGATCACTTGGGTACTCCGAGATGGTTAAACAAAAAATAAAATTGACCACATCTGCATCAGCCGAAAATGGAGAAGGAGCCTTCTTGATGTCCGAAAGTAACGAACCGCAGACATTGCATCTGACCATCACCTCGTATTTGGTGAGATAAGACTGAGAATCGCCCGTGTTTAGCGGCGAGAGGAGAAAGTCGGATGTCTATACGACATCCGCCGGTTGGAGAATCCAGATGTGATAAGGGCATACGTTGAACAGGTTGAATCCCAAGCCTCGGAATTGCCGACAAACGGAACTGTCGAAGAACAGTAGTGTGGAATCAAGAATGGCTTTATCGCGACGAGCCATGTTATTCTCGGTAAAGTTTGTGGAAGACATGTACCGGGTCAGCCAAAGCAGCCGCACCCTTACGATATGCGAAGCTGGAAAAGGCAGTTAAACGAGCTTGTAGACGAGACAAGAGAGCCTGCACAAACTCCCTATCCGAGGGAGGGAAAAAGAGCCGCCGCCAATGGAGATATCCGATTACTTTATGACATTTCTCGCCGCCTTAGTGGTGAAGGACTAATGCTGGAATGCCGCTAAAAGACCGAACAGGTCAGCTCAAGCGTTTTACTGAGCATTTAGAACGACTTTCCCGAGTCATAAATAGCGATGGCCAACAAAACTCGCAGCTCGAAGCGCCAACAGTCAGTCGCATCAATGGCGTCAACTTGGAAGCGCCCTCACTGGCTGAAATAGAAGTAGCAATCAAGAACATGAAATCCTTGGAATCGGTTCAATTCCTACTGAGATGCTCAATGAAGACCTTGCCTTGACAGCACAAATGTTGTACCGTCTTTTCGCTGACATCTGGGATACTGAAACATTCCCGGCCGACTGGATGCAGGATATCCTCGTAAAGGTCCCGATGAAAGGAGACCTGACCTAGTGGGGTAACTGGCGTAACATAACTTTGATCTGTACAATTCTCAAAGTACTCTGCAAAGTGATCCTGAACAGGGTCCAGGAGAAAATCTACGCTACACTCCGACGGCAACAAGCTGGATTCCGATCCGGACGATCATGTGTGGAGGGCTGCATTTAAACGTAGAGGAGACCAAGAGAAACTAGTCCATCTCATCGAAGCACAGTAAGAGGCATTTTCTCGGTAACTAATGGAGTGAGATATGGATGTATTTTTTCACCGTTAATTTTTCTCATCGTAATGGATGAGATTCTGACTGGATTGATCGACTGTGCATCGAACCGAGTATTGCCGTGGAGTCCTTCAATAATGCAGCAACTAAACGACCTTGACCTGGCTGACGATATTGTTTTCGCCCAATGGAAACCGGATATGAGGAACAAACTCGACGACCTCATAGAAAGCTCCAGGCAGCAGGTCTCGAAGTCTATGTCGGAAAGATCAAGTCGATGGAGATCAACACAGGAAATCTCTCCAGTTTCATGGTAGCAGGGCAACAAGTTGAGAAAGTGGAGTGCTTCCAGTACCTTGGTAGCCAAATAACGCCTGATGGTGGTACCAAGAAAGACATCGAAAACCTGATCAGAAGTGCTCGATTTGCTTTTGCAAGTCTCGGAAACATCTGGGCCTCACGTCAGATCCTGCAACGAACCAAAATTTGAATCTTCAACTCAAACGTCAAATCCGTACAACAGTAGGGGAGAATGAGGATACTTGATCCCTGGGGATACTTGATTCCTTAGCTATATCTCGAAACTGGAATGTCTTACAAAGATCAAATGTTCTAGAAAAATGTGCCAAAATGAGCAAAATAACAATGCTTGCAGTTTAAAAAATTTTAACAAAATAATTGTTTGAGTAATTGAACTTTGTTTGAAAAATTTCACAAAATGTAACTTGAAGATCTTTTTTCATCACTTTAAAATGTTCCTTACATGGGAAAATTATGAAAAAAATATTTGTTCCAATTTATCAATCGTTCGAGCGTAAAATGAACTTCATAATTCCATATTTTCAAAGCAATGAAAACTCTCAACTTTTTTCAGAAAAAGTTTTCTAAAATGTTGATTATGGGTACAATTGATCCCCTAGAGTTGGGTACAATTGATCCCCCTTCCAAACGGCATATTTTTTTTCTGAATTGATCGTTATGATTGCTGATTACGAAATTACTAATATTTATCCAAAAACTAATATTTATCAAACAATTATCTGAAGAAAAGAGCAACAATAATTGATTTTCTCTTAGTTATAAAAAATAGCGCCTGTAAGTATGCAATAATATTAGCGTTGAGACAAAGTTATAGAATTTTCTGCTATAAATTGTTAAATGAGAACAAACATGACCAAAATAGTCAATTAACATTCTATCTTGGGGTTTTGTTTGATTTTTATACAAGGGTTAGGGCTTCCTGAATAAAAGATCAAGTCTCCTTCAATAGGGGATCAAGTCTCCCCTAACTTCAGAAAAATCGCAATTTTTTTACTCCCACGAAAATGCTTCTAGTTCATCAACGGCTTCAAGTATCGTTCTAATTTTTGGAGCATAGAAACTTGAAGTTACAAGCTGTCAGAAAATGTCAAAGACGGCGAATTGCTAATTTGTTGTTAATAAGAAAAGGGGATCAAGTATCCCCACTCTCCCCTACAGATTCGACGCTTGGTGCACATAGGCGGTAACGACGCGAAAACTTCAAGTATTTGTGAATCGCAGCCCGAGGAATATCATCCGCGCTTGGATCGCTGGTGTCATCGAAAGCCGCTTGAAATCGAATTTCAAGAACGTTAGTGAAGATGGATTGGGCACATGTTGCGAAGAGATGAAAACGAGATTTGCAGAGAGGCGCTTAAATGAAATCCAGAAGGACATCGCAGGAGAGGCAGACCCAAAAGCTCATGGCGGCGCAGCTTAGCCGCCGAAATCCGAACTGTCGACGAGAACCTTAACTGGGACCAAAATGTACTCGCTGGCTCCGGATTGTCAATAGTAGAGGTTTTTCATCACGGGAGCCGGACAATCGACAGGGATCATTAAGTAAGTAAGTTTAGAAATGATGCACCTTACTCGTTGGTGCATGATACCAGAATCATTCATATTTGTTCTCAAAAATTTTCATTGTACATATGAATTAATTATTCAAAGTTCTTTACGAACATTTTTTTAAATTATATTTAAACCACCTTTGTCCAAGGAACGGAAAGCTCACCGGTTTGATTGGCACATAAATTCAAATTACCTCCCCATTTGCAATGTCTTCATCTGGCTCAGGTGCCGACAAACAAACCAACTGGACCACACACGCGCTTGCAGTCTTCCAGGTTCCAGGGAATAAAACGAGAGAGAGAGAGGGGAAAAACAAAAACAAAACCTAAAGTAAACATCGAGCGCGGCCATAACATATCCTCGTCCAGGCTGCAGGACCCCAGGAATTGCACAGACAGAGACCCCCGGTTGTTGTTGTTCGGTTGTTGATTGCCTATCACAATAAAGCGAACTGACAGCTGCCCAGCTTTCTGTCAGAGACGTCCGAATAAATGCGGTCCCCGGTAATTACGCCGGCAAAATTTCACGATTCATTTCATTTCCCAGAGTGCTCTCGGACTCGACTCGATGCGGCCTGGCGGCTTTCTGGGCTGCGCAGGATTATGCGAATGCAACCAGCAAACAAACATCCCTGGGGATTTCTGGCGGGCGAATTCCTTCTTCTTGGGAGTTTTTTTTAATATTTTTTTTTTATTTTGATCGCTGACCAGTGCAATGGATTAATTTTTGTCGAAGCCCAAAAGGCGACTTTTCTGGTTCTCTGCTAATGAAGCTATTTAGCGTGGAGAAAGATATAAAATGAGTTTACTGGAGAAAGGGTTTTTAGTTGTCGTTGGGAAAGATTTCATTATTGTTATTTGATGATGTATCACAGATTATTTTATAATATGAATCTACGAAAACATTTTCAGTATGCAAGTTTTGAACTTGTAGAAGAAAGATGCTTCTGAGCAACATCTTTTAAGATAAACGATGCTTGTTGGAACTAACCCATTAATGTGCAGGGTCCCTTTCAAACTTTAGTAAGAAGGCAGTCTGGAAAAAAGAGAGACTACGATAATCGATTATTACCCAAAAAAAGGAACAAACGAAACTCTAGATGACTTAATAGAGGAAAATTTATTTCACCTAATGAATACTTTTAAGCTTCGACATGCAAGAAGTAACTATAATGATGGTCCCTTATATGTCCTCGGATGGCAGAGGAAGCCCAAAACGCCTTGTCGTGTGAAAAGGATCGGTTTAGCTGCCAGGGATGCTGTCGATATTTATGTTTATCGAAATTTAATGACATACTCACTCCATTATAATTAGCGCCCATCAGCTTGACGAAGATGTGGCAAAAGAAATTGTTTTCCAAGTTGTTTCGCGGGTTTCAATTGATTTGTATCACTCAAGAATTTCGGGAAAAAAGAAACTATCAGAGTACAAATTTCCACACACATTAAAATTTGAGCTTTTTTTTTTATTTTTATTTTTTTTTTTTTTAAAGATGTAAATTTGACTTCAAACCATAACAGCCGGGTGTTTGCTGCCGTGTGTGGGTTCGTCCCACTAAAACCACCTTGGGCTTCGTGTGCCAGATGTGCCCCTTGGTTTCACCCTATGATACTACATCAAGGGGTAGGCTGTGCTCATGCACTTATACATCTCACCCTTTTCCTCTTTCTCAATTTTTCCTCAATTTCTCCTTGATCATCGTTCTGCTTTATCCTTCTTCCTCCTTCTCCTTTTCCTCTATCGTCGACTTCAGACTGGTACGGAAGACCCCGAAACGTGTGCCGGTTAGGTAACGCTTTCATAATAACTCACGCCCGTCACAGCATCCACTATCCCGGGGACCTCGAAACGTGTGCCGGTTAGGTAACGCTTTCAAAGTAACTCGCGCCCGTCACAGCAACCACTTCCGCAGGATTTCCAACCACCAAGGCATGGCCGATTGAGAAACTACCAAGCTAGAATCCCGACACGACCACCCCGAATGGTATCTCCGCTTCCTTTTGCTGCAGGAAAGATCGTAGCTGAGTACGTGAGACCTTTTAAGTCCCACCACACGTATGAGTCCAGATTAGGGTTATACCGCGCCCTAAGATCGCGTTGCTTTTGAATTGAAGTGTCATACGAGGCCCAAGACCTTTCATTAGCTTGTCAAATTTGGTTGACTATCTCGCTCTCTCCGTTCATCATCTTTCCTGATCCTTATCAGATCGCGCATGATTTGCGAGATTTCGTCGACTATAGCACGCCATGACTGTTCGTCGCGACACATTTCACTCACTATGTTTTCAGCGTTCAAATTTTGAAGTTGTTGACGCCTTGAATTGAACCTGGGGCAGACAAAGATAGCATGTTCTGCCGATTCCTCCGTCTCTACGCATTCCGGGCAATAAGGCGAGCTGATAAGCTTAAACCGATGAAGGTATTGCTTAAAACACCCATGACCCGAAAGGAACTGCGTCAGGTAGAAGTTGACCTCTCCATACTTCCGATTTACCCAGTCTGAAAGTCTCGGGATTAGCCTATGCGTCCATCTTGCGTTGTTCGATGCGTCCCATTGCTCCTGCCACTTGAGCATTGACGCTGCTCGTTGAATATTACGCACTCCTCTAACAGCTCTTGCTTTGTAACATTCCATATCCTCCGCCAGAGTTATGTCGATGGGAACCATGCCCGCGATGACAAAAGCTGCATCTGCTGATATGGTCCTGTACGCACAGGAAACTCGCATGGCTATCAACCGATGTGTGCTCCGTAATTTGGATCTGCTGCGCTCTACCTCTATCGCGGAGCTCCAGGCCGCTCCTCCGTATCGTAGTTTCGACAGTGCTACGCTCGCAAGGAGACGTCTCTTGCTACTCTTTGGACCATGGCAGTACGGCATAATCCAGGCCAATGAATCTATGACTTTCGATGCACTTTCGCAACAGTATTTGACATGCGCACCAAAACTTAAGCGATGGTCGACCATTACTCCAAGGTATTTCAGCTGCTGTTTCGAAGATGTCGTGTGCCCTCCAACAGTAATCTCCATGTGCGGCACAACTCTTTTATTGGTCACGAGCAGAACTTCAGTTTTATGGTGAGCTATCTGAAGCTTAACTCCCTCCATCCAGATGCCAACCCTTTCTACGGACACCGTTGCAAGGTCTTCTACCTCCTCGATTGTTTCGCCGGTAATCATGAGCACGATATCGTCAGCAAATCCGACTATCTGCACGCCTGCTGGTAGTTTCAGCGTTAACACCTCATTATACATGGCATTCCAAAGCACAGGACCGAGTATGGAACCCTGTGGAACACCCGCTGTTAGGGCAGTAGATCGTATCCCAGTTTCGGTTTCGTACGTCAGGATTCGATTTTCGAAGAAGCTTCCTATTATCCTGCAGAGAGTATTGGGAACAAGCATCCTGTGAAGCGCTTTGGCAATCGCTTCCCAGCTGGCATTGTTGAAGGCATTCTTAACGTCGATCGTCACAATGGCGCAGTGACGAACACCTGTTCGCTTCTTTTTATATGCGCGCTTCGCGTACTCTGTCACCATACGGATGGCGTCCACCGTAGATCTCCCTTTCCGAAAACCGAACTGTCTGTCCGACAGTCCACTTCCGCCTTCTGTGTAGATAATAAGTCTGTTTAATATTATCCTCTCCAGTAGCTTACCAAGGGTGTCCAGCAGACAAATGGGTCTATATGATGATGGATGCCCTGGGGGTTTCCCGGGTTTCGGTAGTAGCACCAACTTCGCCGTTTTCCACGAATTGGGAAAAGATCCCTCGTCGAGACACTTTTGTAGCACCACTCTGAAGGTATCCGGAATGGTCTGTACCGCCACCTTCAGCACTGCATTTGGGATTCCGTCCAGACCAGGGGCCTTATTCACCGCAAGTTTCTTAGCGATAGCCACGAGTTCTTCGTTCGTTACTGGCTCGATGTCGTGGGCACCCGCGTCGTACGGGGTAAGTGGCCACTGCGTCGGGCCATGCTGCGGGAAAAGATGTGCAACGATCTCTCTCAGTTTTTCCGGACACTTTTCGGTCGGCGACCTTGGGCCACTGAATCTCGCCAGTGCAACTCTATAGGCTTGGCCCCATGGGTTATCATCTACGCTCTGGCATAACGCTCTGTAGCAGTTTTCTTTGCTTGTTTTAATAGCTCGCTTAAGTGACACCCTGGCTGCTCGGTAAACGGCACCTTTCGTTTCTCTGTCGGCTTCATTTCTCGCCCGTTGAGCTCGTCGTCTCGCTTTTAGACAGCTAGTACGAAGCTCAGCTATTTCTGAAGTCCACCAGTAAGCCGGTCGTCGCCACCACTTCGGTGTATTTCTTCTGGGCATGGTCATGTCGCACACCGCTACCATCATTTTCGTCAGCTGCTCAGCATTATGGACCTGGGATGAGTCCTGCATGTATACAGCTTCGGTGCACACTTCCTTGTCGAAAACTTTAGTCTTCCATCTCCGCTCGTGCACTGGCAGCTGCCTTATTGCCACCGGATTTCGGTTTCCTACGCTATAGCGTATCGCCTGGTGATCACTGTGGGTATAATCGTCACACACTCTCCAATTCATATCAGTTTTTAATGATGGACTCGCAAAGGTGATATCGATCACTGATGTTCTGTCTGGTAATCCATGCTTGCGATAGGTGCTGATGGATCCAGTGTTGCACAGCTCAACTTCCAGTCTTGCGAAGGACTCTAGTAGACTGTGGCCCCTAGGGTTGTTGCACCTACTACCCCAGTTTACCGCCCAGGCGTTGAAGTCTCCTCCTATTACAACAGGGACCTTTCCTATCAGTTCGTGAGTGAGTTCGTCCAACATTGTGTTGAACTCCACGATCGTCCATCTTGGTGGAGCGTAGCAGCTACAGAAAAAGATGCCGTTAATTTTGGCAATCACGAATCCGTCCCGAGAATCTACCACTATCTCCTGGATAGGAAAACGTCCCGTGGCGTAGACAGCAGCTGAGCCAGACCTGTCCGCTGCCCAATTACCGTTTCCAGACGGGATTCTGTATGGTTCTGATAAAAGCGCCACATCACACTTCTTTTCGCCTTCCGTTTGCTCTAGCAGAAGCTGTGCAATCTCGCTATGGTTGAGGTTTAGCTGGGTTATTTCCAGTTTTACTGGCTTGCCTTTGCCTTTATATATACCGGACAGTCCAAGCCACCAGTTTCGTGGACATTTCCATCCTCCTGCTTGCATAGCATACATTTCGGCTGTTTTTTGCATTCTCGAGAGAAGTGTCCCTCTTCACCGCATCTTCGACAGCATCGTGACCGGTCGGGTCCGTTGCAGCTTCGGGATAGATGACCAAAATCCCAGCAGTTGAAGCAGCGTTGCACCTGCTTCGGTATCCTGGGTGCGGTTCTGAAATGCCCTATTGACCACCCTACTCTTACACTTCCTACCGTCAGTAGCGTGTTGGCCGCTGTTGGTGAGAGGCGAATCGTTGCAATCTGCATTCCACCGTACGCCTTTCTTAATTTTATAGCTACCGATTCGTTGCTCAACGTTGAACTTCATCGCCGGTGTCATCAAAAGGCGCTAGAAATCGAGATTCGGGAACGTAAGTGGAGATGGATTGGGCACACGCTGCGAAGAGATGAAAACGAGATTTGCAGAGAGGCGCTTGACTGGAATCCAGATGGGCATCGAAGAAGAGGCAGGCCCAAAAGCTCGTGGCGGCGAAGTCTAGCCGCTGAAATCCGCACAGTTGACGAGAACCTTGGCTGGCAGCAAGTGAAGACGCTGGCTCCGGATCGCCAGCAGTGGAGATCTTTTATCTCAGCCCTATGCGCCGGTCAATCGGCGCTGGACCCTTAGGTAGGTAGGATTCGTTGCTCATGCCAGGTATGCTGGAGAGAGCTTTCTCGAGCTCCTCTGCAGTTGTAAACTCATCAAGGTCCTTACATTCAATGGACGCGATCTGTGATAGCGCTCGGACAGTCGCTTCATCGCCTAGGGTGCTTTCGACAAGCTCCTTGAAGTCGGCGCTTTTTACCGCCGGGTCCTTTTTTAGCTCGAAGAGCAGTTCGCCTTTTTGGGTGCGTCTTGTTTTGGTGACGCTCTCACCAAGAGCAGATAACTTTGGCTCTGCGCGCAACTTCCGGAACAAGTCCGCATACATTGTGCCTTCTTTCGCTTCCACGATAAGCGCATCACCCCTGGATATCACCCGTTGAGGTTTGGGTTTTGGGGGTGGTTCTGGTTTCATAACGACCTTTCTTTTTACGTTCTCCTTCCTATTGCGAACCATTCGCCAGCCTCCAGCACTGCTTTCACCGTCGGCATCCTCATAATCCGTGCCCCTCCTTTTTTTGGAGGAATCGTTCACGACGGGGGAGTCGCGGTCTCTTTTTGCGGTTTTTCTTGGCTTGGACTCCTTCGAAAGTCCTTGAGAAGCAATCAATTTTGCTTCCTCCAGGTCCTTCTCTGCAGCCTCGGCCTTCCGCACCAACTCCTTTCGTTCCTTAACGGCACTCTGCAGGAGCACCATCAATTTCGGCACCCAGGTCTTGATGTGCGTGTGCACGTTGTTGGTGCTTCGCACAAACTCCTGCATCTTGTCGACCATGTCGGCTGCCTCCAAAAGGCCACACTTTTTTATGCCCCTTGGTGCACCTCTTCCTGCGATTGGGACCTGCTCCTCTTGCTGGGAACTGCTGAGGTTTTCAGTGGACCCATCCGCGACCGGGCTTCTTCCCGCTTCCTTGGCAACCTCCCTGCAAATCTCCTTTCCTAGCTCCTTTACTACTTTGCTCAGTAGAGCAAAGTGTCAATAGAGTTTGAGCTTAACAGTTCTCTATTGACACATTCTGGGCACATGTGTCATGTCCAGAGAGTCGAAATTTCAAAATTATTTTAACGCTCTCGAACCCAATTTAGAAAGGATAATTACAATTTGTTCATGGAATTCGAATACAAATCAAAAATCTTCTGTGTTTTAAATGAACAGATAAGAATTAATTATTTTTAGTCCTATTCTCATAGTTTCTATGTTACATTCCGAATCAAAGAAAAAATGTGCGCGTTATCTCCATTTAAACAAATAGGAAAAAATGATGAAACCAAACCTTGGGCATACATTTTTTGAAAAATATTGTGATGGTTGTTAGTTCCGGCAACCCTTCCCGATAGAGAGAAATTTATACCAAGTTTTTTTTGCTTTCCATACCAATACCATTGTATTTTTTCTCCCAATAAATCACTTGTTCTTTGACTGTTAAACGTAACAGACGCGTTTTTATTTTGAACGATAATACAGTCCATTTGATCCGAACAGAATATACATATTTTTGGTCCGTTTCGACCCGGATGTTTGTTTCGGAATACTTGACCAAGTTATCGAGCGGAAAACTTGGAACGCGAAGTGATTCGGGCTTGGTGATCGGTTGAACCTCCGGAAGTGAAAAAACGATCGACTGATTGCTATCCGAAAATCGTTGATTGAAAATAGTGACGCCATTTGCCGGCTACGAAAAGTCGATTGGTGTTCGAAGAAAAGTGACGCAACGATTGTACAATTGGCGTTTATCAGCTGCGAGTCAGCTAGATTCGATAAATCGAAAATTGGTCAAATATTGATCGATTACTGTTGAAACGTGAAGCCATAGTGAGACGACCGAGTGTCGACTGGGTTTTTTATTGGCGCTTATCAGTGAGGCCAAAGTTTCCGTGGGAGAGGGACGTTATTTTAGGCGACAGGCGATCAGTGCGAAAAAGACCGCCATTTTGTGATTGGATACGGCCAAGCCGTAATTCAGTGTTTGAGTGTTGCTCACTATACCAGTGGTGATAGTGTGGTTATTTGTCGGAGAGGGGAACTTAGTTGATGTGTGTGCAAGTATTGCCGAAAAGTGAGTTACCCCGGATTTGATTGTTGAGTGTGTTCGGCTTCAAAATGATACACACACCGACAAAAAACCCCACTGGTGTGGGAGAGCAAACGAACGGAAGTGCTGCTGAAAATGCCTTGGGCACAGTGAGTGAACAAAAAGAAAAACAAAAGAAGAAAGTGCAAAGTAAGAGAACTGGCGAAGAACTAAAAGTGATGTGGATTAAATTGAATGCAGTGAAGAATAAATTGAATGGTGTGTACGAGAGTTTGCTGCATAATGCCGAGAATCCGAATCCCAACTTGAAATCGAAGCAGTTCCTTCAGTTGCAGTTACGAGCGGTGGAGAATGTGTACACGGAGTACAACGCACACCATCAGCGGATTTACGAAGCAGACGTCGACGATGAGACCCGAGAGCAAGCGGAGGTAGCGTATGTCCAATTTGAGCAGCAACACGGTGAGTCGTTCATTTTGATTTCTAAACTGATTGACGATCTAACGAGAAACGAAGAGCACGTCGCTCGCTCTGCGATGGCATTGACGACTCCCGTCACCAGCACACACTTACCACCACTGAAAGTACCATTGCCCACCTTTGACGGTACTTACGAGAATTGGTATGCGTTTCGCTCAATGTTTGAAACCGTCATGAGCCGATACAGTTTTGAGTCCCCTGCTATAAAACTGTACCATCTACGGAACTCACTTGTTGACAAGGCTGCCGGTATAATTGGATCAGATTTGAGGACAAACGATTGATAATAGACAAACATATTGATGCACTTTTTAATCTCCCGACTCTGACTAATGAAAATGCAGTTGAGTTGCGAAGACTGATAGATACCTGTACAAAAAACGTTGACGCTCTCAGGAATCTCGGACTACCTATGGGTGACTTAGGCGAATGCATGCTCATCAATCGCATTGCTTCAAAACTTGACCCAGAAACCAGAAAGGCGTGGGAACTATCTCAAACTGCTGGAGAGTTGCCAGATTATGACGACACCATTGAATTCCTTCGTGAACGATGCCGAGTATTAGAAAAGATTCGACTTTCAATAAAACCCGTTATCAAGAATTCAAGACCTACAAGAGATTTCCAAGAAACGAAAGTAAAGGCAAGTGTGCTGGTTGCAACTCACAACAAATGTCCTCAATGTCCGAAGAGTCACAAACTTTGGGAGTGTGATGATTTTAAAAGTGCTAGTTTGTCTGATAAATACGCTACCCTCCGCCGCAGTGGCCTTTGTTTTAATTGTTTGCTGCAAGGTCACAGATCGCCAGATTGCTCCTCCCATAGTACGTGCAAGAAATGCAAGAAACGTCATCATACTTTCCTGCATCCTGATGATGGTTTCAAGAAGCCCAGCAAGCTTGTTGGTAAAACATCGTCTACGAAATTGGAAGAATCGAAACCCGAACAACCGTCGAGGGATGACAACGATGAAACGAACCGCTCCAATTTTTGCGTCCAACCGAGAGATTTTGACAGGCAGATTCTCCTTTCGACAACAATGGTTCTTGTTCATGGCAAAGGCGATCAACTCTACCCCTGTCGTGTTCTCCTTGACTCGGGTTCTCATACTAGCTTCGTGACTGAACGATTTGCGACGTTATTGGCTTTTAAAAGAATTCCGGCTAAGTACAGCATTAGTGGTTTGAATGACATCCAAACTAAGGTCCGTTCCAAAGTCCATACGAAGGTGGAATCTCGTATCGCCAACTATTCTGTTTGTCTTGAGCTGCTTGTGGTACCCAAAATTACTGGCAATCTTCCGTTAACGAAAATTGAAACTGCTGCTTTGAGTTTGCCAAACGACCTCCAACTTGCGGACCCTGAGTTTGATGTACCTGGTAAAATCAACATGTTATTAGGAGCGGAGGTATTTTTCGACATGCTGAAGTCTGATCGGATGCATATTCCTCGTTGTTCCGCTGTGCTCCAAGAGACTCAATTTGGCTGGGTTTTAAGCGGTTCCGTTCCCATTGAAGCAAATTCTGTCGTCCACTCGTTTTGTACCACCGTTACCGAAGAAAATCTAGACCGATTGGTAAACCGTTTTTGGGAAATTGAGTCATTTGAAAACGATAATTTCCCTCCTTCGACCACAGAACAAGATTGCTTGCGACATTTTGAGGAAACACACCGACGTGACTCTGAGGGACGATTTATTGTTCGGCTCCCTTTCAATGACGACAAAAATAGACTGGGCAACTCAAAACGCATGGCTGAGAGAAGATTCTTGGCTCTAGAGAAACGTCTCGATCAAGCACCAGAATTGAAGAAGCAATACAGCGACTTTTGGAAGGAGTATGAATCACTTGGGCATATGAGGGAGAATCGAACAGCCGACGCAGATCAGACTTCAAGTTTCTACTTACCGCACCACTACGTTTTGAAGCCATCCAGCACGACAACTAAGCTTCGCGTAGTGTTCGATGGATCTGCTACTTCGGACTCTGGGGTCTCGATTAACCAAACGCAGATGATAGGACCGATTGTGCAAAATGACTTGATCGCTATCCTGTTGAACTTTTGATCGCACAGATTTGCATTCACCGCTGATATTTCTAAAATGTATCGGCAAGTGGCCTTGCATAAAGATGACGTTTCCTATCAGAGAATCCTCTGGCGAGAGGATAAGAGCCAACCTTTGAAGACCTTCGATCTACTGACCATAACATATGGTCTAGCATCATCCCCATTTCTTGCTACCATGCCACTGCGTCAACTAGCCATTGATGAACAAGAAAGCTATCCATTAGCTGCAAAGATTGTGCAGAGAGCATGCTATATGGACGATATTCTAACGGGAGCAAACACGTTGGAAGAAACTATCCAGTTGAAGAACCAAGTCGTCAAACTACTCAAGAGAGGTTGTTTCAGTGTGCACAAATTTGCTTCAAATTGTATCGAACTTCTGGCGGATGTTCCTGAGGAGCAACGTGAAAGTGGCATCGAAATTGAAGATCCAAGCATCAACGTCATTATAAAAACGCTTGGTGTAGCTTGGAACCCCGTTGAAGACCATCACGTTCGTCCTGTCCAAGTTAACCGAACCTGCAACAACGAAAAGAGAAATCCTGAGCCAAATAGCAAAAATCTTCGACCCGTTGGGCTTCGTGGGCCCGGCGGTTACTGCAGCTAAGCTGATCCTGAGGGAGCTCTGGAATCTGAATCTTGACTGGGACCAACAGGTTCCGGAACAAATTGGGCGATTGTGGCGCGACTACTACAACCAACTGAATTGTTTGAATGGTGTTAGATGGATTCTCGGTGAACAAACAGCGGTTATCGAGCTCCACGGATTTGCGGACGCATCGGATTTGGCGTATGGCGCCTGTCTCTACTCTCGTTTGATACGTCACGATGGAGTAGCCGAAATGAAGCTGATATGTAGCAAAGCACGAATTCTACCCCGCAAGACTGGCAATCATAAGCAAATTACGACACCACGTGCCGAACTGATGGCAGCTTAACTGCTAACTTGACTGACGGCTAAACTATTGACCTCGATCGAAATTCAAGTCCGAAGTATTATATTGTGGAGCGACTTCCAAATAGTTCTGTGTTGGATCCGAAAACCACCTGAAACTCTTGCTCTATTTGTTAGTAACCGAGTACGAGACATTCAGATTATTGGCGATCAATTCGTCTGGGAATACATACCCTCGATTTTGAACCCTGCAAGATTCCCTGTCTCGTGGTGTTCAACCGAAAGATCTTGCTGCCCACACACTCTGGTGGAACGGGCCACCGAGTCTTCAATCAACTGAACCAGACATTGAACAACCGCTTACGATAAAAGACGAAGATTTGCCTGAATTAAAAGGTAACATTTTCCTGACGACGCTACCAAACACTCGGTTGCCACTATTTAATAAAATCAGCCGTTTCCCACATCGGGCTATGGCTTACGTCGTGCGTTTTTGTGATTACATCCGCAATGGAAAGAAAACGCTAACCAAGGGTCTATTGCAAGCTGACGAAATGAAACGAGCGTCAACCCTTATTTTGAGACTTGTCCAAGCTGAAATGTTTGAAACAGAAATCAAGTTAATAACAACCGACAGATTAGTAAAATCCCCGCTCCTCAATCTTAGTCCGTTCATTGATTCACATGATGGTTTGCTTCGCGTTGGTGGTCGTCTGAAGAACGCACAAGTACCCTACGAATATAAACACCAAGCACTACTGCCAGATAAGCACCCACTGACAATAACACTGATACGGCATCTGCATCTTACGAACCTCCACGTTGGACAACGAAGTCTCTTAGCCATCGTCAGGCAGCGCTACTGGCCCCTCAAGGCAAAGAATCTTATACGCAAGATCGTACATGATTGTGTACCATGTTACCGCTTGAAACCGAAAAGATCCACACAGTTTATGGGAGATTTACCAGATTACCGTGTCCAACCAGCACCAGTATTTACGAATACTGGCCTCGATTTCGCTGGACCGTTCAAGGTTCGTGCTACTACCAAGTTGAGAAGCCCTCAGACAACGAAAGGCTACATCTGTGTGTACGTATATATGGCTACCCGATGCATCCACCTTGAATTAGTGTCCGACCTGACCTCTGAAGCGTTCCTTGGTTCTTTGCAACGATTTGTCAGTCGCCGAAGCTTAGTAGAAAGAATTTACTCTGACAATGCTACAAATTTCGAGGGTGCGAACAACGAACTACGACGTTTGGCTGCGTTGTTCCTAGAGGAGCAACATCAACGTATAATCAACGATTTCACCACACAACGAGGGATTCAATGGAGCTTCATACCGCCGCACAGTCCCCATTTTGGTGGTATATGGGAGGCTGGCGTGAAGTCAGTTAAAACGCATCTCAAGTTGATACTCGCCGAACATTGCCTGTCGTACGAACAATTCTCAACGGTACTCGCCCAGATAGAGTCAATTTTGAATTCTCGTCCTTTATGCCCTCTGTCTGACGACCCAAATGATATCCGTGCGATAACGCCAGCGCACTTCCTGATAGGAAGGGAATTCCAAGCAATCGCCGAACCGTCGTATCAAGATATCCCAGCGAACAGGCTCTCTCGCTGGCAATTCTTGCAAGATCTCAAACAGAAATTCTGGAAAATCTGGATGACCCACTATCTACATGAGCTCCAACAGCGTCAAAAAGACTTCAAACATACAACGTTTAAAGAAGGATCTCTGGTGCTGCTGGTCGACGAAAATCTTCCACCTCTGCAGTGGGTTATGGCCCGCATCAAAGAGTTGATTCCTGCTAAGGATGGCCACACTCGTGTGGTTAGCCTTCAGCTGCCCAATGGAAAAACTACAACGAGAGTTGTTAAGAAGATCTGTCTACTGCCGCTGGACACCTAGGAGGAATGGTGTCATCCTGCATTTTGAAATCGTCCATTTCAACGCCGGGGAGGATGTTAGTTCCGGCAACCCTTCCCGATAGAGAGAAATTTATACCAAGTTTTTTTTGCTTTCCATACCAATACCATTGTATTTTTTCTCCCAATAAATCACTTGTTCTTTGACTGTTAAACGTAACAGACGCGTTTTTATTTTGAACGATAATACAGTCCATTTGATCCGAACAGAATATACAATGGTAGCTAAAAAAGTTAAACAATGTTCAGTTCGCTTACAAATAAAAGTATTTCATCGGTTACGACCTTACATACTTTAACACAAAAACAAGAATACATCTAGAACAAACCCCCCCCCCCATGAAGTTCCAAAAATACCAAGGGATTTTTTATGCTAAACATAAAATTTAAAATTTCTAATCAAATTTTGATGAACAACTAAAATCATTCAAGAGTAGCAATAGTGCAACAACCTCGACTCCAAAACTTCTAAATCTCATTCCAAGACTACAATTTCACAACAGTTTTTCAAAAAAAAAAAATGCATTTGTTGATAGTAATTGAGTAACAAATATTGAATCCTAATGAAGTTATACTAGAATTGTCCGGATTTGGATCAGATTTTCTCACTCTATTTGCAGAATCAAACGAAAATTTCAGTTTAGTTATTAGAATTATGTATTTTGCGTCCAAATAGTGTTTTTTAAACCAATTTTGTCAAAATAAACATAAACGATTTTTGGGCAACCTTAAATCTGATTCTGAATTGTTTGATATGTTTCGATTAAATAAAAACAATTTGCCACGTGATTTTTTTTGGCCGAATTTTGGGGAAATTTTAAAACAACACGCCCTAATTCCACAAGGTTTTAGGACAAAATTGCCCGGATTTGCCCAAACCAGATACTTGCGTAAAAATATCTAATAAGTACCGTAATCCGGGGTAATATTGATCAATTTTTTCAATATAGTACGATTATTTTTTCTGTTAAAGGAAATTTGGCATGTTTCATATTTTTAAAACCAGTACTGGACTCCTATGAACGTAAAATATGGATGCAGAAATTTATTTGATCTCTTTAAATTTGATTTAAAAATCGTTTTAGTCTCTGTTCAGAATTTGATGCTTTCGGATGACATTGATCAGTCTCTATTCTGACGGTTTTAACGAGCTTTCTTGATCATAAAGGATACAAAAATCTTCATAATATTTACAAAGGATAGTTTATCAATTTACTCTTGATTTTCAACGTTTTATATTGAAAATATTTATAATCGAAAAAAGATCTAAGATGCTGCCTAAATTTAGGGGCAAAAATAATTATAATTGCTTAATAGTTTGAGCTGCAAAATACAAATGAAACTTTACCTTCACACATTCCCCTAGGCCCTTCCACTATTTCCATTTTCATTTTTTCTCCAAAGTTAACGATTTGATAAGGCTCCTATCCATTTGTCCAATACGGGCTTACTCTTGGAAATAGTCCGTATTTTTTAAATATTAAAATTTTATCATTAAATGGATACAAAAATAGCACTATAACTGTTGATATACAAAGCGAAAAAGTTGTTCTTTCACATTAAGGGGGGGGGGGGGTGGTGTCTAACACTTTCAAAAAATCGATTTTTTTATTTTTTTATTTTCTTATTGTAAAACATTTCAAGAATGTTGTGTCAAATTTTCAAGTCAATTGAAGCAAAACTGTAGAAATTATAGGCCTTTATCTCCTCCTATCTAATACTGCAAGAAAGCAAGGGCAGAAACTTCAAACGCGTTTTTCTCGAAAGCACATTTTTAAAGTCCGTGGACATCGTCATTTGAAAACAACTTATCCGATTCTTTTCAAATTTGGAACATATTTTCTACACCAACGTTTTTCTTTTTTTTTTACTTTGGGGAGATTTTACAGGTGAAAAATGGCGGATTTTTTCGTGGAAAATCGTAGTTTTTACTTCAAACAGCCACAAAAATTTCAAAAAAAATTTTTTGAAGTTAAATAAAAACGTTGGGGTCCAGAAAAACATCTATTAAAAATATTTTGCTCTGATTTTTTGACTTTAGATGATTCTGTGCTGAGATACAGTGTCCACCGCAAATCTTCAAATGTTCTTTTAACAATGCTTTGTATAATGCAAAAAATTTGAATACTTTTTTTTAAACGTTAGCTCGAGAAAAAAAATCGTGAAAATGGTGTTTTTTTATACCCGTTAGACCCTACCACCCCCCCCCCCCCCCCCCCTCCTTAAACAACCCGTTTGCTTCGAAATGCTTTTTGGAATCATCAGGAGAGCTGTTTGCTTGCGAGCCTTGAAAAAATAGATATTTTAAGATTTTGAAACTAGATTTTTTATTAACAGAAAAGAATTTCAAATACAAACCAAATTTTGCCTATTTGATGCTCAGTTAATAGGCTTTCAAACGTAGAAAACAGTTTTCAAGAATTCAAACTATAAACTGAGTTATTGATGAAAATGTGGAAAAGTTTATTGTTGGTCAAATTTACCCCGGTGATCAAAGTTACCCCGTTTCACGGTATCCAGTTTATTATTCTTGATTTCCGGTGTGGATCATCATGGGTATAGAATCATCAAAATCATAATGAAAACGATAAATTCAGAATCAAATAAAATATTTCTGGTTAAGGGTTCTGATACAAATTTCGCTTTTTGGTTTCAAATTTAAAAAATTTCCTATCTGGAATGCTTAAAATAGTTATGCTTCTTCACACCAATAATTGAAAAACTATCTGGATCAACTGTGTTCGATGTTTACTCTTGGGCTCAAACTCTCGGACATTACCACACAAGGCAACTGATTTACCAACTGAACTATATCACAAATCCCCATATTTTTTAAAGCTTCATAAAAAAAATTGCCATCTCCTAGGACTTATTTATAAAATAAGTAACTGTGAATGCAAAACAACTTTTACTTGAATACTTTGTACTTAGTACATATCCATTTTTTTCACTTGTGTGTACATTGTTCAAGTAAAAATGTTGTGGGAAAAAAATTGTCATCAAAACCCCCCCTCATGAGCCGGTTCTTCCTACGGCCCTGCACTCGAGCGCTATTAAATATCCATAATTCGGCTTATAGCAGTGCTTAATGGTTTGCTGGGTAGAATCAATCAGTGATTGATGTTTTCAGTTTGCTAGAATGCAACTAAAATTGGGTATCTTTATCAGTGTTCAAAATTTTTACAGTCAAAGCTCAATCTTCACTCAACTGACAGCATCCTCTCTGTCAAAGTCAAAGCTTTGAAATAGCTTTCATATTAGAATATTTCAAAGTAAAGGAGCTTTCTACCGTATTCATTTCCTGTCTAAATCGTTTCAAATTCATTTGAAAGCCGCTCCAGTCATATTCAGTTGAAAATGAGCGATGTTTTTGTTCATGAATATTTTTGCAGGTCCTTGATGAAAATTTTCGCTTCCTGAATATTTTCTCTTTCATATTCCAAATAAGTAGGCACTAGCTGTAATCGAAATCGTGTAGTCCGTCGCCTACTGAGGACATAGTTTAAAGATCATTATTTTTCAAAACGAAAATTAACCAACATTTTTTTTAATGTTTATTTGTTTAAAGGGTGATACGGTCAAAATTTGGTCAAGGAAAACGCGTGTAAATCGGTGAAATCGTTTATTTAAAAAATCAAATTCAATTTCTTTTTCAAGTTTAATTAGTATAAAATTCAGGAATAATATTCAGTTAGGCTTCCGCTTTTCCAAATCCGAATTGCCGGGCCTTACGCTTAACCCCTGTCATAAGATTTTGTACAGCCACCTTGTCCACCTTCTTCGTCGCAGAAAGCCAGTTTGCCTTGAACTGCTGCTCGTCCTTAGCAGTTTTTTGGTCTTCTTAAGGTTCCGCTTGACAATAGCCCAGTATTTCTCAATTGGGCGCAGCTCTGGCGTGTTGGGAGGGTTCTTGTCCTTGGGAACCACCTGCACGTTGTTGGCGGCGTAACACTCCATGGCCTTTTACCGAAATGGCAAGATGCCAAATCTGGCCAAAACAGTACGGAACAACCGTGTTTCTTCAGGAAAGGCAGCAGAGGTTTATTCAAACACTCTTTCACGTAAATTTCTTGGTTGACAGTCTCGGAAGCTATGAAAATGCTGCTTTTCAAGCCACAGGTACAGATGGCTTGCCAAACCAGATATTTCTTCGCGAACTTTGACAGTTTCATGTGCTTGAAAATATCTGCTACCTTTCCCCTTCCTTTCACCGTTTAAAACTCCTGTCCCGGAAGCTGCTTATAGTCGACTTTGACGTAGGTTTCGACGTTCATTACCACGCAGTCAAACTTCGTCAGCATCGTCGTGTACAGCCTCCGGGATCGTGCTTTGGCCGTCGTATTTTGTTTATCATCGCGATTTGGAGTCACTACCTTCTTGTAAGTCGATAGTCCGGCCTGTTTTTTGGCTCGATGCACGGTTGTAGACGATACACCCAGCTTATATGCGGCATCTTGGAGAGAGAGGTTAGGGTTTCGCTTGAAACCACCGGCAACTCTCTTTGTCGTCTCAGCGGCTTCCGGTTTTCGATTTCCTCCGATCCAGACTTCCTGGCTGTCGACGAACGCTACACAAACACTTAAATTACATTTACAACGGTTGATTTGGCAACTTTTAGCGTTTTTGCTAGTTTTGCGTGCGAGTAGCTCGGATTTTCGCGATGCGCAAGCAAAATTCTGATACGCTGCTCGCCTTCCTTGAACGACATTTTGACAACTGAAGAGTGAATTCCAAAATCAAAATAGGAGCAGCATTCTACACACACACACACACACACACACACACACACACACACACACACACACACACACACACACACACACACACACACACACACACACACACACACACACACACACACACACACACACACACACACACACACACACACACACACACACACACACACACACACACACACACACACACACACACACACACACACACACACACACACACACACACACACACACACACACACACACACACACACACACACACACACACACACACACACACACACATACACACACACACACACACACACACACACACACACACACACACATACACACACACACACACACACACACACACACACACACACACACACACACACACACACACACCTTCAAAATGAGGGGTGTTCAGGTTTTTTATATGCAAAATTGAAAGAAATACGTCAAGTTGATATTGACCAAATTTTGACCGTATCATCCTTAAGGACTAGGAAACATTACGAAACAGCGTATGAATCAATCATCCGTTTAAATAAATCGGTTTTAAAAAAAATGGAAATCCATGTTTATAACTGTTAAGCTAAAAGTTATACAAATTCTTGAGTTTATCTTGATAATCAATTAAAAAATTGCTTCAACTGACTTTCAATGTGTGATAAATTCGTGGTAAGTGAATACAGTTGGACGAAATTTTATAAGGTCAAAATATTTACTTTTTTCAAAATCAATCATTTGCGAGTTAGCTTTAACCCAGTGAACATTTTGTTCTGTATATTTCAGTTGTTTCTGAGATATACACACTTTTGTACAATCTGGAAAAGTTGTATTGAATATTCTATATGAGCCTGTACGTACCAAAGTGGAGGCAATATACGGACCAAACTTTGCTCACCTTGAAAATATAAAACTTTGTATTGCATTTTCAACAATTTGATAGCAACTTTGCTTTGCACAAAATCTTAGGATTGTACAACTTACAACTTTCTATTGCCTATCTTAAAATTTGATTACAATTTCCAAATTGCTTAATTGTACAGTGGGATTAAATATCAAGCTTTACACAATGCTACTGCAATTCAAAACAACTTTATTGATATTTCTATACGATTAACAAAATGTTATCGTATATAATAAACTATACAAACCATAAACGCTAAATTATAACTTGGTTTAGCTACAACATGATGTTTATACAATTCCAATTTAAACTGGATTCTTATACAATCTACAATGAACACTACTTTACGATTTCTGGTTATCTGGGAAGTTGTTCTGAGTTGAAGTTTCAATATAAATTATACATTTCAACAATTTCCATGTAAAAAAAAGATTTATTTATTATATGCCCTTTTGTGATGTTCGTTCACATTTCAAATTCATGAAATGGCGGACATGTCTCAAAAAAGGCTATTTGAGAAACTTCTTGGAACTTGAAGTTCACATAAGGCTGTTTGAGACCTAATTTGTAACTTTGATACTGTGTGGATGCGATTGACATGTCACAAAAAAGCTATTTGAGGAACCTCTTGTAACTTTCATGCTCACATTCGAGAAAATTTGGTACCAAATCCCTTTGGAACCTTTGTTCAGCGAAATTCGAACTTTAGAGGCACAAGTTTAAGTAGATATGAGATTTTCGGTTGCTTGGGTATCTTATTTTACCCCTTTAAGTCTATCCCCGCCGGGTATGCAACAGCAACAAATGTACTGATCAATCCTGCTGCTAAGATCAGTGCAGCTCCCGGCATGGAAGCAGCAGAACAGCAAAAAAAAAAACAATTTGTTGGGCGAGGCCAACATCAGCAGACAAGTAAAGGTAAGCAAAATCTTCGATAGGACCGAGGAAATTATTAATTGTGATTTCCAAATTTCAGGATCGTGGTTGTGGCAAACGATGGCGATCTTCAAGCTGCTGATATTCGTATTGGTTGATGAAAGTGTTATTTTATAAATTTATGCGATAAAATAAAAATGAAACGTAGCCATAAATTTGTTCCAAAAAAAAAAAAACATCTTAAGATATGATAACTTCCAATATAAACAGAATTTAAATATACAATATTTATATTTTAATCTCATTGAATCAATAATAGAAATAAAATTGAATCAATCATATTTATAATTCAATCAATCATATTCTTATAGTTGAATCTATCATATAAATGTATCTATCATATTAATAATCAAATTAATCATATAATTATAGTTGAATCTACTATAATTACTGTTGTATGTATGACATCAATTGTACATTATAATTGAATCTACTATATTTATAGTTGAATGCACAAAATCAATCATACAACTTTAGTTGAATGTATTATATATATTGTTGAATGTACGAAATCAATTGTTGAAATTTTGATGATTAAAGTTGGTCGAGAAGCAATCAGATATATGATTGAAAATAAGTCGATTAATGTTGGAAATACCATACTTTTTTTTTCTCCGTGAACACATAAAGTTTCAAAACTTTTCTTAGGATTTTTCAGTCTCCTAAAAGTAAGGGAAGATAAAAGAAACTGTCGATAAAGAAATCACAAACTTCAAGCATTTTGGATAAAACTTCTACATTTATCCATGGCCATCGATTCCTTTCCGTAAACGATGTATCTGTTATATTTATGTGGTATGGAAATATTTCTTTCTAACTTTGGTACAGCGTATCTCTTTGGGAATCGCTCGAATAAATAATTGCTAAGTGCAATAAAGATTGATCTTGATGTGTGAAATCTATCCGATGTGCTTAGAGTGTGAGCCCAGAAATTGAAATTCTAACTGCCCCAGGATTCTCGTGTGCAACCGAAAAATTTACATGTGTGAACCTACTTCTCATCTCTTATCTTGATTTGTTCGGTTGTACGAAACTAACACTCTACAGAACGCAGTAAATTATCGCACTCCAGCTCCGACAGCCTTTAGCAAATGAATCCAGCACAAGAGGCCCCAAATGTAGGTGGGTACCTTTCTTCGGACAATCGTTCAGGCCATAGGTACCAAACCAGACATATCTTGCAGGGGTGTGGATTGTGTTCGAGCAAACCTACTTACACATTTTTATCGAGCGCCAGGATCTTTACCTTCGTTCTGGCCGAGTTGAGGTAGGTTGGTGAATTTCCGAATGCACAGAGCACATTTTAACAGGTCCCTATCTTCCCTACCTTCGACTTGTGGTGTGGACAGCATTGGCATCGCTACAGAGCTTCGAACTGTCGATGACAGCTTTAGATTTGCTGATAGGCGGAGATGTTTAAGAGATGGAAATGAGAGGATAACTAACAAGGTCGTAGAAGGTCCGTTGAACGTGTGAAGAATGGTGCTGTTGGGGGCATGTTGGTATGACACTACCGATGGGAGCTCTTGCGCTTTTCTCGGTTTGCAAACCACGGTTGGTACAAATTCAGTAGCTCATACCATTTAATTCGAATGTGGAAGCTATAAAATGTTAAAGACTAGCAAAAACTTCATGCGTTATTAACACTTTTAACTATTTCTTCTTTATTTAAATTCAATTAAAAAAAATTACTGTATATCAAAGTATTTAGAACAATCATTCTCCTGGCTGAGTGTAACCATTTTTCCAATTTAGGTCGTTAGAGTGTCTACAGGACTCGAAAGAAAATATGGGGAAATAACATATTGGTGGGTACCCGTTAACTCAGTTTGGAGTCTCTTCAAAACAATGTAAAAATATATTTTGAAATATATTCAAGAATAACGTAGAAGTCCAACACCATATAGTTTGTTAATATACTTTTTGTAATTCATAAGAACATTCAAATGAAATTGGACAATTTCATGACCTTTGACAGTAAATTTACATATTAAATGTAAGATGATCTTGGGGATGTATCTTTTAAACAACCTTTTGAGCTGACTGACTGCGCTGAACATGAAATATAGATTCTAGAACCTGCTCTTATCCTACTTCTGAGTCGGAACTTGATACTTAACTTGCTACTGGTCTACAACCTTAACCTGATCTTGGGCACGATCGTTATCGTTATCCTATTCCTGATACTATTAACAAAAGAACAAAAATGACGAAAATGACCAAAATAATAAATTTAACAAATTTGACAAACATGACAAAAATGACAAAAATGACAAAAATGACAAAAATGACAAAAATGACAAAAATGACAAAAATGACAAAAATGACAAAAATGACAAAAATGACAAAAATGACAAAAATTACAAAAATGACAAAAATGACAAAAATGACAAAAATGACAAAAATGACAAAAATGACAAAAATGACAAAAATGACAAAAATGACAAAAATGACAAAAATGACAAAAATGACAAAAATGACAAAAATGACAAAAATGACAAAAATGACAAAAATGACAAAAATGACAAAAATGACAAAAATGACAAAAATGACAAAAATGACAAAAATGACAAAAATGACAAAAATGACAAAAATGACAAAAATGACAAAAATGACAAAAATGACAAAAATGACAAAAATGACAAAAATGACAAAAATGACAAAAATTACAAAAATTACAAAAATGACAAAAATGACAAAAATGACAAAAATGACAAAAATGACAAAAATGACAAAAATGACAAAAATGACAAAAATGACAAAAATGACAAAAATGACAAAAATGACAAAAATGACAAAAATGACAAAAATGACAAAAATGACAAAAATGACAAAAATGACAAAAATGACAAAAATGACAAAAATGACAAAAATGACAAAAATGACAAAAATGACAAAAATGACAAAAATGACAAAAATGACAAAAATGACAAAAATGACAAAAATGACAAAAATGACAAAAATGACAAAAATGACAAAAATGACAAAAATGACAAAAATGACAAAAATGACAAAAATGACAAAAATTACAAAAATGACAAAAATGACAAAAATGACAAAAATGACAAAAATGACAAAAATGAAAAAAATGAAAAAAAAAAATGTCTAATAAAAACAAAAGTGACAAATATGACAAAAAAGAAAAAAATGACGAAAATTACAAAAATTACAAAAATGAAAAAAAAAATGTCAAATAAAAACAAAAGTGACAAATATGACAAAAAAGAAAAAAATGACAAAAATTACAAAAATTTCAAAAATGACAGAAATGATAAGAATGTCAAGAATGACAAAACCATTTTATCGTTTTTAATTTCTGGTAATTATCTACTCAGCAAATTTTTGCCTCGATTTCCAGAGAAAAATTGCTGGAATTTAATTTTTTTGTGGGATTCAACAAATATTCTCCGTCTTGCTGATTTATTCCTGCACTTGATCTGCATGCTGAAAATCAGGATTCGATCTGTCAAAACTGGAACTTTTGTTATTTTTAGATGTATTTAAACTAGAGAGTTTTTTTTAACTTTATAAATTATAATAATAAATTAAATAAAGTTAAAGGTTGTCATAATTTAAAATTTTACTATCAATGGACTTGCATTTATTCAAAAGAAAAACACAAAACATTCACATCATATTTTTTATTCATTCTTTTTTTTCTCAATCGCACCTATTTTATCACCAATCCAATTTACGCACAATAATTTACACATTGATTGGATCATAGATATTCTAGGATTTTCGGAGGTCATTTTGACGACGGGAAAATTGTTGATTATGATTAACAATTTAGGCTCGCCCAGGCGGAGCTGCCTGGTTTTTACTGTATTCATGCCGATTAAGGGGTTCCCTGACCAGATCCAGTCAGTTGTTGATGCACCCCAAGGGCTCCAAAGTAATTTTATTCTTCTGGAGGTTAATCTCACTTCTTCCTGGCTAGCACAAACTTAAAATCATTGAAATGCATTGAATTTTATGCCTATGTAAACAATCCGAAAAAAATGACAGAAATGTCAGAAATATTTGACAAATCGCTTGAAATTCTCCTAAAAGTTCCAGATGTAATCTTATTGGTTCGTTAGAAAGAGCATAGCAGACACCATGATTGCCTTTAAGGAGATGTCACATAAAAAGTGCATTGAAGTTCCATTTTTAATGCTTTAGCCCTTGAAAAGGCGATAGATGTTTCTGAGAAACTTTTACGTAGTATGAGTTCCTTGGAAGTCCCGTAAAACCTTAGAGGAACCAAATGAGAACTTCGGAATCCCGTGTTCAAGTTAGTATGCGACTTTTGGTTGCTTGGGTATTTTACGAGTTTCGGTAAAATCGAGGTTGGAGTTTCATAACACATTTGTAATAATGCAAAATGAAATTTTTGAACTTAAAATTTCATTGCCAATTGATTCAAGTTCGTTTGAAGTATCGTCGTTTGAAGTATCATGCAATACAATTGGGGCAATTGGGATGCACTGGACGCTTCCAGATTCTCGATTCTCGATGTCGATTTGGCTCATCTGCATCCCGTTCCCGATATGCAGTAACTCGACCTGCCTATAGGTCCCATTGGCCAGGGGGCTATCGAGCAGGGTGTGGATGTGACAACCGCTGGGAAAGTAATTACTCCTGGATTATACTGCTGACTTCTGGCGTTTCCAGCACCCATCAGCCTGAGCGTCCTGATGTGGGTGATGTTGAGCTCCTGGATGGCATAAATCTTCAGTATGTTGAGCGTATCGACGTGGTTCATCCCGTCGAATGCTTTGGCACTGCGATGATCCCGAGGTCGGATTGCTGCAGCGAAAGAATCTTCACGTTGTTCAGCCAGTGAAACGTGAACGGACTCTCACGGGCTTCCCTGTCTTTGGGACGTTTCCGTCCTGTTTGCGAATTCTTCCTGCCGACGCTGGTTCTTCGCTTGTTCTTTACCGCGATGTTCCTCCTTGGCTGCTATCTGTAATAGCAATTTTGAAAAGTTCATCTAACGTACAGTTGTAAATTACAAATTGAATCTTTCTCACCAAGATCCAACACAATCATCGGGAACGGGTGAACCAGATTGCTTGTATAACGGGTGTTAAATAAAAAATGAGAATTTTTTCAATCACATATAAAAAAAATTGTTATTTTTTTTCATCGATTTCAGTATTTTTTATTAATACATAATGTATTTTCTTCAAAAAAATGTCAGTGAATGTTTGAGTAAGGGCCGTAGTCTGATGTTCGCGGAGCACGTGCTGTTTCGACGCCATCTTTGCTTTGACTGAATTCAAACTAGCAAAACCAAACACGCCTACTGTTTCTAGGGCGCCCAAGGAGCAATTTTCTTGGAGAAAGAAACCTTTACGCTCTTTATTTGAGTTACTGAAAGGTATAGAAAACATTCTCATTTTTTATTTAACACCCGTTACAAATGGCGAGGCCGGACCAAAAGTTAAAGTTTTCCTCTTCTGATGATTTCGAAGAAGCTTCCTCCTTAGATCGTTCTTTAGTGCTGTCGACCATTTTCTCCGGTTCCGGAGAGGATTTAAGCTTCTGAAAGTGGAACAGGTTTTGCTTCTCATCCCCGCCTTCGTTCCTCTCATTCTCTACGGTTTCGTACTTCCTCGGGGATTTTCGTCCAGGAAGCCATGTACGTCTCGAAGCCTTCTACGGTGAAGGCTTTGCTTTATCGGTCGCAAATGCATAATTCACATACGGCGTATTAGCGGCTGGGTAATTGTTGATGTTACTCAAACCGATTTTGCAGGAATTTTCGTCTCTTTCGCGATGCCAAAAGGTTATGGTAATCTAGGTATGATTCCTTGGAAGCCGAAGAGCAGCAGAAAAGAATACTATCGATTATCTGAAAACAGAAAACATTAAAGCAGTTTTTGTTTGGAAACAAAGTGAAATGATCTTACCTCTGTAGATGCTTCCAGCTTTGGTCCACGTTTATCCACTCCGTTGAAATATCCTCATGAGTGATATAATGCCGGAAAAATTAACTGTAAAAGTCAAACTCTCGCGGGCATCTTGAACGTCTATTATTCCCTGTTGAAAAATTGTTCGTCTTCCGCCTGAGCATCAAAGGTCATTCCGGAAACAGCCTATCAGATGGAGGCTATGCGATGCCGACAAGAATATCAAAAGGCACCAGCTACTGCTACGAAGGCATCCAAACTGCTTCATCCAACTGCATCGTGAACTGCTTCACTAGATGCTGGTTCAACGATGCCAACAGGGGCACTAACGGATTTTTTTGTCCACGGAAACTACAGGAAATTTTGCAGACCTAAACCTGTGAAGGAAAAGGAAAATAAAAGTTTAATTACATAATACCAAAGGTTAACGAAAATAAAAAAAAATCAAACTGCTTGGTAACACAATTTACTCGTGCTTTGGTTGCTACCCTCGCTTGGTTTTTCGGTGATGATTTTCGGCTATTTTATCGAGGAAGTCTAAATCTTACCACCGTTTTTTAGCTCTGCTAGCACCGTGTTTCACTCAATTGCTGACTATTTTCCACTAGCACCAGTGTATCGTAGATGAAAACTCGTTCCTCACGGGTTTCCGGATTTGTGGAACCAGGATTTCGAGATCATTTCTATTGTAACATTTAATGGGCATAATGTAATGGTGCGATCTTCCGAAATCATCCGTTTGCATCGGTCCACACCTCTGTGATTGTTGCTGTTGATGTTGCTGCACAACCCAAGACACTTGGCTCTTGTCCGACGTTAGCTTCAACTCGATGGCAGCACACCTAACAGACCGGTCATCTGATTCAGTACATGGAGACTGCTGAAGGTCCACGCATTGATCGCAAACGGAAGCCCATTTAAGTGCCGACACAGGAAATCGTTACAGGACCGGAGGAAACGTAGAATCACCTCCGAGGTGCGGGAATTGTAGCAGAGCATATTTCTAAGAGAATAGCCATGCTCGTTCAGTCGCTCTTGGGCTGGGAAGTTGGGTTGGCCTGATTTGTTGGCCTACCATAAAAATAGTTAAAAATAATAAAACACAAAAATAAATCATAAACCTACCTCCAAGGCTTGATTCAGCATCAAAATTTGGATCAGCAGCCTTATGATTTGCTAATTTACGTTAGGTTGACGCATTTTGGAAGTGAGAATTTTTATGGAAACTAGAGCGTTCTCCGGAAGCAACGAGTTGTAGGTAACTCGGCTACTCAGCGATTTCCTGTGGGTTGATATTTCAGCTGAGGGCTTTGTTGCGGCAAAATATTTCACTGCCGGGATTTTGCTCCTGTCTCAGTTTCAGACTTCGCTACTATCAGAACAGTGAATTGAAGAAATGGTCCCATGAAATGATGGCCGAAGCTCCCCCAACCCCTCCACAACCTTGTTTCAGCTAATTGAACGCGTTTCTAGCAGACATTGGAGAGCTTGAAAGGCCAGCTGCTTAATGAGAATGCTAACAAGCGTCGAATTTAATGTTTTTACCGGAAACGGAAATGCTGCGTGCGACAAAAAAAAAGGGCTATCATTCGTCCTTCAAGAAAAACTGACAGAATTCGAATCGAAACCGAACCGATTCGAACTGATCGATTTCGATTTCTGTCATTGTATACTATTTGCATGGCAGCGGAGAAATGATCCGGAAAATCTAACAGAATTCGAAAAAAAAAAACGGACAGATTTAAACTGACAACTAATATTTTGACAGTAATCAGTTTCGACGGCATTTTGAGCAAAACTGTGCAACAGAGATGCCAATGTGACCGATTTTTTTGGATTTGCCGGATTTTGAGAATTGAGATTGAGATTTTTGAGAATGTGATAAAAATGGGTAGTAAGAAACTGCATCAGATACCATTGCTGAAGTGAAAATGTTAAGCGACGATCACAAAAAAAGATCATCACTGCGAGCGAAATTTCCGTTACTTTGATTACTTTGACGTAGCCTGATTTTCATTTTCACTAGGCCCTGATTTTTGAAAAAAAAATTGGCAAACCTGCTGGGCAAACATAAACAAATCGAAAAACACTGGCGAAAAGAGGAGAAGAAAAGCTAACACATACACACTCTCATTTTTTTCTGAGCTCGTTTATATTGGAGTAAAAAAATTTTAGTTGCCACCCGTTAGTAGGAAGAATTTACCTCCTTTGTAGAAAACTCAAAATGAATACCAAAATTTCCCCCGACTTCACCAAAAACACAAGATCAATTAAAGTTAAAGCATGTGGTATTGGCAAGTGGTGGATCAAGTGGATCAAGTGGATCAATTCAACGAAGATCTGCAAGACTTCTTTAAACTAAGATAAACTGTTTACACACCACGGATTTGTCCTACGAACTTTATTCAAGACCTAGGATTTTAGCAGCGATTCGATTTTTTTTGCTCAAGAAGTTTAGCATACCAGCGCCAACCGAAAAAAAAAACGAGATATCTCGTATTTGGTCCACAATGTGTTAATATGAACAGCAGATAGCATTCCAGGAAGAAAGAAAATGGACATGGTTTGGAGATTGGACATCTGGTGAAGTAAAAATATATGAGTGAGCCCATGATGATTCGAACTTTTTCACTATTTCACTTATTTTACTATTAACACTATTTATTTCAAAATTTTGCCACGCTGAAAGTTCTAAAAACTGCATAAATGGTGTCAATCCCCCTTATTCTGCGCCGCGCGTGAGGTGACGATTGTCGAGTCACCCTATAGTCACCCGATTCCAGTAGTCGCTTTGGGTGAGAAACGTCTTTGAGAATGAACTTTTTGAGTTCTTATCCTAATCTAGTCAGCTGGGCATGAACCTCTGTCACATCGGCTTCGGGAATAGCATGACCAGACTCACGTGACTCCGACTCGAATCGACTATCGTCACCTCATGCGCGGCGCAGAATAAGGGGGAATGTGTCAAGTTTTAAAAACAATATCTATGGGAGGTATTTATAAAAAGACAATATATACAACACAAGTACAATCTTCTTACTTCGATAGTTTAACATGTCCTACAGTCTATGCTATCCATTCTAGTTATTTTAAAATGTCTTAGTATTTGAAAAATTTAAAACATGTGAATGGCAGAATACAAATGTGGGAAAATTCTTACAAGTTTCTAATCCGCGTGAAACGGTGAGTACCCACCACATCCGGATCTTGATGGATTGGAAAAATGCTAATCGTCCAACCTTCACACGCCGAGGCACCTCCTTTCAATGGTCAAAGAAAATCAAACCAAAAAGGTGCCAAGGATGCATTCAGACAGGCAAAGAGAGGTGAGAACTTGCAATAAATATCATGCAATATCTCATCATCGCCATCAGGAAACGTCGTTGTCGTCGTCTTCGGCACCGCCATTCCATGGTCCGTTCTTCCAAGGTTCACCTTTTGACTTCGGATGAGGCTTCTGGTTCTGATTCTGGAATTGTTTTGCTCCAACATACATATACTGATATCTACCTGATGCCCACGATGGGTTCCCCCTTGAAGGGCAGAAAATACCCAGAAGGCACACAGAAGGAAGGAAATCGTCCACACGTTCCTGGTGCACGTCCAAATGTAAAACGACCGACACTCCGGTACTGTCCGGATTTGCTGTTATTGGAAAGTGAACAACCAAAGTCAAGTGTTTGATTTGCTTGAGGAGGAGCTAAGAGGTGATATAATGGTTTAGTTATTTCTTTCTTGAGTTTTTTTTTCAGTTTGAGATTTTTCCTTTATTAATCTCAAGTCCGTGTTTCTTCAAAAATGTATAAAAAAAATTCAAATCAAAATTGAGACAGGCAAATCTCCCATTCGGATCAGCCAACCCACCAAGCCACAAGGAAGTCCGTTCCACCGGCAGTTAGCTCCTTGTGAACAATGTTGGGATTAGCAAGCAGCCAGTACTTCTAGTAAGACGAATGCAACCGGAGATTCCGATAGGATGATGATGATTTTGATTTGCTTTGCTTTCTGTATGCGAAGGTGCAACGATCCTATTTACTCCGACCGAGTGAGATTCCATTCAATCCAATCCAATCCGGCCGCTAGAGTTTTCTATGAGGCGTGAATGAATGGCTTAGCTTTGAGATCGAGAGATATTTAGCCCCTAGAGCTGACTACATAAGGCTAAGCTTCGGTGGATATCCTTTCATCGAAGTGTCTGAAGCTATTGCCGAAGGTGAAAAGTTGGAATCGAGATTTCTTAAATAGCTGATTGCGATTGATTTTTTTTTGTAATCACTTGAACTTTTGGTTCAATTGAATCAGTTACTATCACATATGTGAATGTAAAAATATATATAGCTGCAGCTGGAGTTTCAAACTACAATACAAAGATGACTTAAACAAATTTTCTGAATCTCGATCTATAAATTTGTGTAAAAGATTTGATAATTTGAATATGTTTCTTTAAGCTTTGTCCTGAAAAGGAGAGTCTCAAATTATTCGTACGCAAACAACCTAGCTTGTAAAAAATGGTTGTTTTTGCTTGATATGATCTGAATTTATGCTAAAAAACTGATAAGAGAGGCCTCCTTGTCATTCCCATCACTCCCAGCTGAAGGGTGGTCGTGGTCTTTAATAATCATACTCATTTTTTTCGTACCCAAGAATTCTCTTACATCGAACATCGAACAACAAAATTTATATGGATCCCCCTCATTTCTTCCCTTCTCTACACTGTAAAGGTTAAGGATCTTTTCGTAGAAACATATGTATCTCGTAACCGCCAAATACCTTTCCATGCCATATTTGTTTCCATTTTTTGGCTTCGTTAGCATAAACTGAGAACGTATGCTAACAAAATTGTATTGGGCCCACCTCCCTCTTACTATGTACCTCATCACTGAAAGGAGGATGGTGTGTCAAATAATTTTGTCCATTTCTCGGATTTTGTAAAAAAAATTTAAATGCAAGCTTTCCTCTTCCTTTCCTATATTCCTAATTCTATCCTCCTACAGCAAGAAAGGAATTGTTTCACATAGAATTATTTTCGTATTGAAATTCCATCCCATGCCAAATTTGGTTTTATTTTCGTAGTAATTTCTTTAGTTATACATATGCGTACTGAAATACCCTTTCGATGCCAAATTTGGTTTCATTTGCTCGATTAATACTCAAGTTATGCAAAAAAAAAATTGAATGGAAGCCCCTCTTTCCCCTTTATATCTTTCCGCTGGAAAAAAGGTGGGGCTTCAATTTATCATAGAAACATTTCTCGTATCGAAATACCCTCACATACCAAATATGGTTCCATTTGCTCGATCAGATTTACAGTTATACTGAAAATTGTCTCCCCCATTCCTCACTTAATCCACCTCTTTGAAGGAGTGAGGGATACCAAATATTCATAGAAGCATTTCTTGTTCACCATTCCGCGCAAAATTTGGTTCCATTTGCTTAATTAGTTTTTGAGTTATGTGAAAAAAATTAAAAGAGGATCACCCCTGATGGCAAAGTCGATAGCATCAGAATTTTCTTTGATGAATAATAACCGCACACATTCTCAAAACATTACAACAACTTTACTACTGTATTTTACTCCGATAGACAAAGACTTTCAACATTTATGGACTTCTCACAAAATGGTCCCCTTGGACTTCTGACACTGGCCATTCTGGCCTCTGACTCTGGCCACTTAGGCCTCTGATTTTGTTACCGTCTCCGCTGGTGGTTGGCTGTGAAAAAAGCCGAGCCTCGGGCTGACTTTGGCTGGACCTTTCGGAAAAGCCGATGCTTTTGGCGCGCATTACTGCCGTTAATGCGCGCAGCATCGCCATGTTGCTACTGGGTCATTTCGTCTAATGTTAGGGTGGTTCGTTCCAGAACATACCCTCCCATGCCAAATTGAGTTCCATTTGCTTAATTAGTTTTTGAGTTATGTTAAAAATTATAAAAGAGGCCAGTTTTTTTGAAGTTTCGTTTACCGAATAACATGGTTTTAAATTGTCGGGTGCTTATGTTGTGAAATTTAGCTACATACATTACGTGCGTGAGTGGATTAGAGTGATTTCATATGGGCAGGAGCATTCGAAATGTGAAATGTCAACAGGTAGAAGGATGGCATTAGGAAGAGCTCAATTACACTGTATCAAAAAATTGTCCGTACAGCACGTACCTTGAAATCCAAACAATCAAAAAGTGCACCTTTTCAGTCAATAAAAATACTACAATTACATCATTCGCTGCAGAATCAAGTCCTTTTGGTAGATCAGTATTGAAAATGTTTATGAATTAAAACTTAAAAATAATATAATTCATTTTGTTGAGAAAGTCTCAAAAACGACGCCAAAAAATTGTCCGTACACTGAGGCCTTTGTCAAATATTAGTCAAGTAAACAGTTATGTGTCAGTATGTCTAACGCAGAAACGTGAGTTGAATCTCAGCAAAGACAATTTTCAGTGGTCTGAGCGATAAATGAGGTAAAATGAACCTTATTTAGCATAAATCAGTAGATTTCAACAATTTATGGACTAAATTAACAGGAAAATGTCTGCTCCTCACAAAAAAATACCCGTTGACATCCGAAAACTGATTGTTGACCTGAAAAATGACGGTAGAAGCTTGTCCGAAATTGCAAGTATAGTAAAACGGCCACGATCGTCGGTTCAGTATGTCCTTCAATAGAACTTTAAGAAGACTAACTCTCTGGAGACTACTCGTATAAGCTGATGGTTGGTTTGATCGTATTTTCGGGTCAGAACCAAACGATCATATTTATAGAGCGCCGATGTGGTCTAGTGGATAGGCTGGCGCGAGTCTGGTATTGGTACGCAAGGCGTACTGGGTTCGATTCCCGGTATCGGCAAGAAAAACTTTTGGGTTCGAATCCCACAAGCGGGCCGACAGGTAAGATGTGTTTCATTATTCCAATTATCATTATTTCATATAATTGGAATGTCCAATCAGTTGCCAGCTGGCCAGGTATATACACGGATGCCGGAATACCTGTAAGTAAACTAGCCCACCTGATTGATTCGTTCTTCCAAAATATACCTACATCAACACACGCAATACATTCACCACATAACAGTTCATACGAAGCCATGGGGTCCGGGTATGGTGGTGCGCTGCATTGGAGATTTGTCGAACCTAATAATCTAAGGAATGTATGTGAACCCATACTTTGGCAGAAACTGCGGTGAATCCGTGCACCCATGGTGGATTACCAACATACCATACCAGAACCAAACTATCATATTTGAATGAATGAATGTCAAGTTTCCGGTGCCAATTGCGCTGAAAGCACCCCACACCATTACATGGCCACCACCGTGCTTAACTGTCGGTCGCAAATTTGTCGGATCCAATTCAGTATCTGGATTATGCCATACTTTTACATGTCCGTCAGACCCAAAAATATTAAATTTGCTTTCGTCAGTGAATATGACGTTCTCCCAGAACTCTTCCGGTTCCAGGACATACTTTTGAGCGTATTCCAGCCGCTTTTCTTTATTCTTAGCAGATATAAACAGCTTCTTATGAGCAACACGACCTCGGTATTTTTTCTCATGGAGTATGTTCCGTACCGTTTGAGGATTAACCTGTATGTTTTCAATATTCTTCAGGCTGTCAGCTAGTTTCGGAGCACTGATTTTAGGATTCTGACTGTTTTCCCTGACAATGATGCGATGGTGACGATCCGTAAGCTTCAGTTTGCGGCCTCTTCCTGGAGTAGTCTCCAGGGAGTTAGTCTTCTTAAAGTTCTGAAGGACATACTGAACCGACGATCGTGGCCGTTCTACTATAACTGCAATTTCGGACAAGCTTCTACCGTCATTTTTCAGGTCAACAATCAGTTTTCGGATGTCAACGGGTATTTTTTGTGAGGAGCAGACATTTTCCTGTTTATTTTTGTGGATTCAATAAACAGGAAAACGTCTGCTTCTCACAAAAAAATATCCGATGACATCCGGAAACACGAAAATCTAATGATTTATGCTAAATAAAGTTCATTTTACCTCATTTACTGCCGCTCATAGCAAGTCCGTCCCATTTGCGTTTTTGTCATTTTTCAGTTTATCGCTGGAATCACTTTAATTTTATCTGAAGTTTCAATAGAAAATTTTGTTATCAGCACTTTGTTCTGATGAACATTGAAAAAAACCCCAAGTCATTTTGTCCCATAGAGTTGTTTTTGACATTTCTTACGCACACTTGCTGAGCGTGTACAGATGAGACGGGACAATTAACCTCAAAAACTCTCGGTACAAAAAACGAACAGCCGGTCGACACACATGATCGTTTTTGAGGTTAATTGTCCCAAAACTGAAAAGGCTTGGAAAAACAACCAGCATATTATCACGAACACTACCAGCGGCAAATAGGACTATTGCACAAATCATCGCAAGTCGGTCCCATATAGCTTAAATCATCGCATGTCGGTCCCACTACCATAAGGGCCCAGCAAATGATTTTAAACAGAATTAAAACGAAAAATCAAACCTTATAAAGCAAAAAACTTTAGATTGCCGTTGCAGTGACAGATTCTGGTGTTTACTTTGAATAAAAAAGCATACAAGTGGCGAATTTCGATGGACCGTTTTACGATTTTTCATTGTCGTTTTTCTCAATTCAACAAAAACGCAAATGGGACGGACTTGCTATGAGCGGCAGTTTATCGCTCAGACCACTGAAAATTGTCTTTACTGAAATTCAACTCACATTTCTGCGTTTGACAGACCGACACATAACTGTTTACTTGACTAATATTTGATAAAGGCCTCAGTGTACGGACAATTCTTTGACGTCGTTTTTGGGACTTTTTCAGCAAAATGAATTGTATTATTTTAAAGGTTTTTAAAGGTTTTAAAGGTTTATGAATTAATAAACATTTTTAATACTGATCTACAAAAAGGACTTGTTTCTGCAGCGAATGATGTAATTGTAGTATTTTTATTGACTGAAAAGGTGCACTTTTTGATTGTTTGGATTTCAAGGTACGTGCTGTACGGACAATTTTTTGATACAGTGTAGTTGCGGAAAAAAAACTTTTGATGAGTGTTAATTGAAGCATTAGAAGATGAATTTGAAAGAATCATTGATTTTTTTACGGAATCCATTGTAAACGTGGAGTATGAATGGTTCAGTGAATGTGAATTGACGAAGTTGTTTCGTTAAGACATGTCCGAACGTGTCTTCCTCCTGGGTCGTAGCAGGCCGAGAGCTTCGTCATCTGTGAGAGCCAGACCAGCAACAAATTCGGTGAGAAGTTTCCGATTTTATGTCTTTTTCTTTCTTCATCTCATCTAGTTCTAGTACTGCTAATTTTATCATTTTCTCTCCACATGCGATTTTTCGCAGGCGATGGAAGTAGAATGCTGTTCTTTCCCATTAATTTGTATGGTGTTCGGTGGGTTTTAGCTGCGTCCCGGACGCGCTTGTGCAGGGCTGGCGCTTGCGCCCACACTCGACAGTGGAGTTAGTTTTAAATTGCACATCAGCTTTTTACTTCCATCGCGCATTGCTTATTTCATGAATGTCTATGTACTCAAATCTCGACTCTATTTAGATTTGTGCGTGGAGTGGAAGGCGCTTCCAAATTTTTAACGCATATTTTCATTAGGTTCTTTTTTTTTGTCAGTTGTTTTGTTCATAATCTGTTGTCCGAACGAGACATCAAAAGAGACGTCATAATTCAACAATATAAAGATTAAATATTTTGAAAATAAAATTATCACATTGACTTTTCAATACGTTTCTAGGAATCTTCAATAAGGACCTACAGCTGTTTTATCAAACGGCTTAATAACTTATTCTCATCTTTCCACAGCTCAAACTATCAATCCAATTTTTCGGTAGTTAATTAGTTTTTAATATTATTATTTCAAACATTTTTTTTTACATTATTTTAGTTAAAACTTCATACACTGTAACGCAAGCTATTTTTAAAATTTGAACTTTTGAAATGTTTTCAGCTATGGTGATTTTAACGCTTATCAGAAAACAGATTGTACATTTCATTGATTATAAAAATATCAATTAACATCATTGATAAATTAACTTTTAAGTTTTAAGGCTCTCTAGTCAATATATTTTTTTTCAAATAATAATTGCGTCGGAAATATCTAAATTAACTTCTTTTCAGATTCGGAAGTGAAGTTGTTCTTCCTTCATTTCATCCATCAAGTATGTTTTATACTATTTAACATCTTTTCTCATTAAGATTTCTTATATGGTATTTAGAGAATTATTTAAAACTTCAAGCATTGTTTTTTAATTTTACAAGTTGATTTTTTTTTCAACAAAGCAAAGGAAGTTCCACGTCTGCATTTCTAAATATGCGGAGCAATAATAGCATCAACATTTTCAAGTGATAGTTATGTTTGTTATTTCTCATATACAGTTTATTTCTCATGCCAAATGTGTTAAGTTATTTTGTAGTGTCGATCAGCATTTTATCTTAACAATCAAAATAAAAATTATTAAATGCTCTAGTTTTCAGATAAAGAGTAGCAGTGGGTCCAAATTATAACGTCAAAAACTGAAATATTTTACTTCTTTGAATTCCAGTTAAAGCAACGAAAAATTTAGTGATTGTTATTTATTAGTATTTAATAGCTTATATAAAAGTATAGTTTCTCATAATTCATTAACTCTTCATTTCAGATCTTTTTTGCCTAGATTTATAATGTTCAGCTAGTCACTTTCTTGTATTCAACAGATTATGAAATTATTATTTACAGAATGTTTTTGCGTGACCAAACATCGAATTTCATTAATATCATAATTTCTTTCAGGCTGATGACTATCTGGTGACATCTTGAATATTTTGTCAAGTTATTTTCTTATACCTGGAAGATATAATGATTGCCGGATTTAATATTATAGTCATTTATTATTATTTTTTTATGCTATATTTACCTTTTTATTTATTATTATTACCTATTATAATTTTTTTATGTTTTATGTTATTACATATAATTGTTATATTGTATATATGATATTTCTAAAATGATGCACCCGGTATCCTTTTTTTTATCTTCGGCAAGATATTTTTATAATTAAATGTTTTTGTTTATGATTATTATATATGACTTCTATTTACACTCATCGGTTGCAAAAGTCATATTTTTTTTCACATGTCTGATAGAGCATTTTATTCTCAAAAATATAGTGGTAGCTATCGAATCCTGGCATGCTTCATAAAAATATATATTTTTCTGCCTTATACAACTGATTTCATTAAATAGTTCAAGTGAATATCATTTGAACTATTTAATGAAATCAGATGTATAATAACATATGTATATAACACGTAAATTAATACGTGAAATGTTGATCATTGATTAATAATGATTTTTCATAATGTTTTATTCATTTAAAAATGATATTTTTCTTAAATTATAAACAATCTAAGTTTATGGCATTTCGGCAAATTGAAATTCTAGTTAGAGAGCAATTAAGACAGAAATGAAAATTGATAGGTGGAAAGGTCAAAGCTAGAGCGCTTTGGGTAGAAGAAACGAATAGATGGTGAAAATTGTGAGCAGGGCATTGTGTTATCGACAGCTTTTACTGCTTGTGTGATTCTTTACCCGGCACCTGCTGGCTGTTTGTAGTAAGTGACGAAGAAGCCACATTGCTACCCACAACCAGCTCAGATGGGTCGAACACATGAGGTTGCGTCCGACCGGGCAAAAAATCACACAAGCAGCGCTCACAAGTGCTGTTTTTATTGCTTAACCAATTCTATCGATGCGTGCTACTCGTTCAGGTACATCAGATGGTTGCTACTTATTGTTTTTCGCATATTATCCATCCGATGCCTTACTTTTTCGCCAAGTGCCTCGTGTTGAATCGTATTGTTATTTGTTTTCCCATTTTCCCCCTTCTTTAGCCAATTGATTTTGTTATCTTATTTTGATCGCCGCTGGGATATATTCTTATCGCAACCTCATGTGTTCGACCCATCTGAGCTGGTTGTGGGTAGCAATGTGGCTTCTTCGTCACTTACTACAAACAGCCAGCAGGTGCCGGGTAAAGAATCACACAAGCAGTAAAAGCTGTCGATAACACAATGCCCTGCTCACAATTTTCACCATCTATTCGTTTCTTCTACCCAAAGCGCTCTAGCTTTGACCTTTCCACCTATCAATTTTCATTTCTGTCTTAATTGCTCTCTAACTAGAATTTCAATTTGCCGAAATGCCATAAACTTAGATAAGAATATATCCCAGCGGCGATCAAAATAAGATAACATAAATTATAAACAAATGTTTTGATAGAATTTCTTTGTTAGGATTATGTAAGAAGTATGCATATCAACATATTAACAATGATTAAATTAAACTTCTTTTCAGCAAATATTTTAGATGATTGTTTTATTGAATATTTATTGTTTTATATATTATTTCATATTTATTATATTTCATTTCATATTATATTAAATTGTATTATATTTGGCTGGAATAAATATCAATTTCTTTTTTTGTCATTACCTCCCCCTCCAAAATTAATTTAAAAAAAACCCGAAGGGGAAAATAAATAAAAGTTAAAGTATTTATGTAAATTTAAAAAAAAAAATCAAATATCCGAAAAATTACTAGTCCAAAAAACTTAATTCTGGAAGATAAGAGTTATTGCACCTTTTGTATTCTTGATTTTATTAAATTTTTGTAAAAAAATCTACTTGATTTCCAGGTTTTGTGCAATGATATAGTATGTAATTTTGCTGCATACAACATTTCGTGCAATTTATTTGTTTTTCTAATTATTTTTTACTATACCCCCCCCCCCCCCCCACCTCGCGATGTTCAAACTCCGAGTGACAAAAGGAGGATTTGAAATTTGTTCGAATTTTATTTTATATGATATTTCATTGTATTATATTATTTTACTATATTATATTTTATTGTATTATATAACATCATATTTTATTATTATAATATTATTTATGTTGTCATTATTACATATTTATCTAAGCAACACGGGCAGGGGCATCTGAGTATCCTCGTTTTACAAAAAGAGCGGGTTACCGTGTATGCTAGTACCGCATTGAATACTAGACGTTCCTCAATTTATGTCAAGGGAATTTGGCATGGTTGAGAAAAATAAAGTATTTGATTACTTTTTGTAAAATAAGGACGCACTCTTTTTTCGGAAGCCTTGGCGGCGGGATTTTAATTTGCATGCTATCGTGGTTAGTCAACAATATGGTTATAGCTTCTCGAGACTTTCCCCCTTTTTACCCTAGATACCGTTAGTGCCTCTGCTTACGATTCCATTCCTTTAGAAGTCTCATTGAGTGGTTATGATTGTGTTGTGTGGTAGCCAAGATGGACGTGTGGGTTATTTTTTTTGCCACAACCGCGGCGCTGCCGTAAACCCAAGGTGGATACAATACATACATACATACATACATGTTAAAAATTATAAAAGAGGCCCCTTCTCCCTTCATATCTACCTATTGGAAAATGAGAGGGGACTTGAATTAATCATCGAAATATTTTTTGTATTCAAATACCTTCCCATGTCAAGTTTGGTACCATTTGATTGATCGGTTCTCCAGTTATACAAACATTAGTCTTTTGTTTGGGAGACCCCCTCACCCTTACTATTAGGGGGAGGGGTCTCAAATCATAATAGGAACCTTCACCGGCCTCCAATATCCCCACGTGCCAAGTTTAACGTAAATCGGTTCAGTAGTTTCCGAGTCTATAGGAAACAGACAGACAGACAGAAATCTATTTTTATATACATACAGACCCCGTTTGGTTTTGGCAACACGCCCGTACATTTTGTGTTGCCAAAATCGAACGGGTTTTTTCTCATCTTATTTTGCAGTTATTTTTATAAAATTAATATTATTATTACCAATATCGTTATTTTTAGTCAATTTCCGACCATTTGTATGATTTTTTTAAATTTTTTTTACCATGGTTTTGATGCATTTTGCACCTTTCATGTTTTTTTATAATGATTGTTTTCATTTGACATATTTGCTGTTTTTGTCATTCTTCATTATTTTTTAGTTGTTTTTCATCATTTCAGTCTTTTGTTTGAATTTGTTTTTTTACTTTTTGAATATTTTATCTTTTTGTCATTTTTGAGTACTTTATAAATTTATTAAAAAACTTTTGTTTCCATTGTTGCATTCTATCACCATTTCAGAACATAAATACGTATGTATGGTGTTTGTCTAAATTATATTGATCCTGTTATAACGACAACTAAAAGGTAATGTTGTTTCTAAAAACCGTTGCCAAAATCGAATGTTGCCAAAAACGAACGGGGTCTGTACATAGATTTTTCATTTGTTTATGCTGTGTTATTCTGGGATTTCTATTTTAGAGACGTGAAGAAATGCCAAGGTGGTAGAATCAGGAAAATAAATAACAACAACAAAAAAAAAGCGTTTTTACTTAACCCTTTCCTTCCCACGAGGTTTTTAACGTTTTAAAAATAGAAATATTGATTTACAATTAAAGCTCTAAAAACAAAAGATGCATAATTTAAGGCTACTTTAATGATCCATTCGATAAATTTGTGTTTTGGAGTGGATCATATATGCTCCATTGGGAAGATAACAACACATAGGGTGTAAATGAAAAACAAGAAATAATTGCAAAAAAAAACATGGAATTTAACCACCTCAATGATCACAAACTAAAACGATCCTATTTGGTAAAAAACTTCATTGGTATACCAATCCCTCAATAGTCTAATTATTAAAATATTGGATAATATCATTTTTGCCTTGAACAATGGCCGCCATGACACTTTGCGTCAGAAATCAAAACATGCCGTTTTTCGAAAAAATCACGAATTTTTACAAACATTTCGAGACATGTGGTCATTTGACAGATTAAATAACTATCCTGAAGCGAAAACTTTTTTTTTGACAGAATGATTTTTGTGAGTATTGATAAAAAGCTTTACCAGAAGAAAAGTACGTTTTGTTCCCAGTGTATCACCAGTGATCCACTTTACTTACTCGAAAATTTATATGTTTTAGTTGAAATCTAAGTAAACCATCATTGGATTCTGCTTGCATAAGCAATCTTCTGCACGCCAGTATTTTTATTTGAGGAAAATTGTAAAAACTTGTCATGCTATTGAACAACTAATGACGACTTGATTTAAGTTCGAAAAAAAAATCCGACTTTTTTACAGTTTTTAATCTGCTGAGCAAAACTTAGCGAATCGAATTTCTTCAAATTTCGTGCAATGTTTCTTCTCTCATATCTACACATTCGGTGAGAAAATGGTGTTGATCCAAAGCGCACAGTTCAAATGCGAGCTGTGCAAAGTCGTGGATCACCTGTGCTACCATGGGAAGGAAACGGTTAAATTTGTTGACCTGGGGCGAACAAAACACTATTAATCAAGGCAAGATGAGCGTTTTCTGCCGAATATTTTTGCAGCGAATTCAACTGGATGAAGTCAACTGCACAGAAAAAAAATCTGAATCCTTAACAACACTGAAATTGAAAACCTGTATCATTACATGACGTGGAACGCGATTTATTGATGTAAATTTACAAATTAAAAAAAGTTGAATCCTTAACAGCACTGAATTAGTATGACACAAACATTACTTGACACGGAACGCGATTATTTGATGTAAATTTACATCACATATGATGTAAATAAAAAGAAGCATCACATACGACGGAATTTTTAGTGCGAATTAAATATTACACGTCTTTAATATTCTACATGTCTTTAAATTTTACACGTCTCTTGAAGTTTACAGACGTGGAATATTCAACTCGCACTGAAAATCCCATCATATGTGATGCTTCGTTTTTGTTACATCATATGTGATGTAATGGAAATAGAAATTTCTTAAAATTACACGTCATGGAATGTGATGAGGACATTGAATTTCAATTTAATAGGATCAGACAAATTTAAACAAAGTGTCAATTCAAAGGCGTGCACCAAAAAGTATTTTTTAAGCAGTTTTCCCGCGAATAAAGTTCCCAGAGATCTTCGTGAAGCAGGAAGCGGTTCTGGAAGCAACTCCAAGTTATTCAACTTTGGATCCGGTCTTCGAGAAAAAATAAAAGTGTGAATGTGACTTCTAATATAAAAAATTGTGAGATTAAAAAAATCATTGTCACCAAATGAAATAAATTAAATTAATTACAAAAAGGTTTAATTTTAATTATGACATGAGATAATTCCATTATTGAATCATTAATACCAATAAATAAAACAAAACAGATTCCAATTGGAAAGTTTTTCTTCCAATATCCAGTGGTTTTATAATTTACATCATTTTTATTTTACATGTTGCCATATTTTACATCATTTTTTATTTTACACGTTGCAACATTGCACTGGCGTGTAATTTCCAACTAGCACTGAAAACTCCGGCATATATGATGCTTCTTTTTATTTACATCACATGTGATGTGATTTTACAGATTTTTTTCGTTGTGTGTGATAAATAGAGCTACAAAGAAAAAAAATCTGAATCCTTAACGTCACTGAAATTGAAAACCTTTATTATTACATGACATGGAACGTGATTTATTTATGTAAATTTACAAAATAAAAAAGGTTGAATCCTTAACAGCACTGAATTCTAATGACACAAATATTACTTGACACGGAACGCGATTATCTGATGTAAATTTACATCACATATGATGTAAATAAAAAGAAGCATCACATACGACGGAATTTTCAGTGCGAATTAAATATTATACGTCTTAATATTTTACATGTCTTTCAAATTTTACACGTCTTTGAAGATTACAGACGTGTAATATTCAACTCGCACTGAAAATTCCATCATATGTGATGCTTCTTTTTCGTTACATCATATGTGAGGTAATTTTACCATTTTTTTTGGTCACTCGAAATTCTCAACAACACTAAATTGGAAATTTCTCAAAATTACACGACATGAAATATTACAATACACTGAACGTGATAATGTCATGTAAAATTATAAACTGTGAAGAACAGGACCAGACAAATGTGACAAAAACTGTTAAGTCAAGTCGTGCGCCAAAGTATTTTCCCCGTGCGCGAGTAAGTTAATCGGTGTTGATGGTTCCCAGAGATATCCGAGAAGCAGGGATGCGGTTCTGGAAGCGGATCCACGTTATTCAACTTTGGATCAGGTATTTCGCGGAAAAAATAAAAGAAATAGAACGTAATGTGTGTTAAAAAAAAATTCGCCGCTTAATAAAATGAATCATATTAATTATAGATGAGTTTTATTTTTATTAAGAGACGTGAAAATTCCAGTATTGAATCATATTAACAAATAATAAACAAAACAAATTCTAATTGGAATGTTTTTCTTCCAACATTCAGTGATTTTATAATTTACATCATTTTTATTTTACTCGTTGCTTAATTTACAATTTTACATCATTTTTTATTTTACACGTTGCAAAATTTTACTGGCGTGTAATTTCCAACTGGCACTGAATATTCCGTCATATATGATGCTTCTTTTTATTTACATCATATGTGATGTAATTTTACAGATTTTTTTGGTAGTGTGTATTGTGATTTTTATATGATTCGGTGATTTTTTCACGGTTTTTTAAACGAGTTTGATACAGTTTTACTGTCTTTCTGAGGCTATCCAAACTCCTCAATATTAAAACTAGAGTTTGCTCGAATACTCTTCAAACCAAAACTCAATCTTTCCGATTGGGTTTCCACATTGAAAAGTTTGTGATGGAATTTACAGATAATGCGTCAAATACTGTACAATTTTGAAAATTAAAAAATTGTAATTGTAATCAAACTCAAAATGGCGAGCGTGAACGTTCAGTCGTGCATCAAGTGCAAGAAAAATATTAATTCTAGAAATGGAAAACCACTACAGTGCGATGGAAAGTGCAAACAATGGTTCCACAAGGCATGTGCATCTGTCTCCGATGCTGATTATCAGGAAATAATCACAGTTCCGGATAAATTTTGGCTTTGTGCTCCATGCAAAGAAAACCGAAACAAAAGCAGAAGGAGTACGCTGAACATGGTGGAATGTTCTTTGTCTACACCGATATCAACCTGCAAGTCTGCTGTAGTATCATCCAATCTGGAGGCCACAATCGATCGTATCGAGTCAAAGCTAGACCGGCTGATAAGCTGGCAGCAGGAAGTCGTTGCGGAAGTAAGAGGAATCCAAAATACCCTTGAAGAGCTACATACAACAACAGAAACCCTTATGGATGAACAACAGCAGCTTCGTGACAGCAACGCGTTGTTGCAAAAACAATTGGAAAAAAATGAAATTGAAATTGATAGGCTGAAACAGGACAAATTTCGAAAATCCTTTGAAATATCGAATGTTCCAGCCCAGGAAGGGGAAAACTTGCTTGACATAGCAACCAAAATATGTCAGGCAATGGACATCCCATTGGAAGCTGATGAGGTACAGGAAATCTTGAGGGCACCTAGTAATCTGTCTTTCAAGTCTAAAATTCCCCCCTCAATACAGCTTAGATTGAAGTGCAAGGAAAAAAGAGACGAGATTTTAGCTAGAAGAGAAAAGAAAAATTTAACCACTGCGATATTGAACATGGCAACCGAAAATTCGCAAAATACTAACATCTACATCAACGAGGTGTTAACTAAGCGCAATCGGTACTTGTTCAAACTAGCAAGAGATCTGAAACACAAAGGCAAAATAAAATTTGCTTGGTTTAAAGAAGGCAGACTTCTAGTTAGGAAAATAGAGAAGGGCAAAGTACACGAAATATCATCCGCAATAGCACTAAATGAATTCGCTCAATGATCCTAACTTCCATCTGCCATTTACACCAAGTACCAGATCAATCTCTTCAATAGCTAATTTAAAGTTTAAAAACAACAAAAGTTTGAAGGCATTCTACTTCAACGCTAGAAGCCTTAATGAAAAACTTACCGAGCTTGAGTTCCTTTTGGATGAAACAAAATCTAAAATTGACATTCTGCTTATCTCCGAAACATGGACAAAAAAAGGTTTGGAAACCGACTCAACACTACACAACTACAACTGCTATTTTGCCTCAAGGTCAAACCGCAGAGGCGGTGGTTCTGCGATTTTTGTCCATAAAGATTTCTCCAGCACCCTTCTATATTCGGCATGTGATGAGCACAACAGCATTGTCGCAGTGGAAATCAATGATCCCGAAAAAACAACACTCGTCAGCATATATCGTCCACCAGAAACTTTATCACTTCGAATAGATAGTTTCCTACAGTTGTTGGAAACTTTCTTCACGAAATGTCACTCCAAAACCGTTATTATGGTTGACGATTTCAATTTTGACCTGCGCACATCAAACACCAACGTAGACAGATACAAGAATGCTGTACACTCCAATGGATTCTATTTCTGCAACCAACAACCTACCCGATACGAAGCCTGTTTAGACCACGTCCTCTCGAATAGAACTGACCTTGTTTTCACCATTCAGCAGCTGCAATACAATCTGTTTGACCACGATGCACTTTTTATCGAGGTTGACCAAATTATTACTCGACCAAGAGTGACCGGTGAGTTCTATACGAGAGTCAACGAAGTTCATCTGCGAGAATACATCTCCAACAACCCAATCGACACAAGTTCCTACCTGGATGCTGAGTCCATCTACAACTGTTTTCTCTCGCAGCTCAAAGTTGGTGTGGAGCGTTCCTCTAAAAAAGTTAAATTCACCCGAAGCAAAACCAGGAACTCAAAACCGTGGATCGATAGTGAGATGATCGATTGCATTCGCTGCAAAAACTACTGGTACTCCAAATGTCGTCGTAACCCTACCGACGATTTTCTCCGGGACATGTATGTGTCTTGGTCAAACCGGGTCACCAAAATGAAAAGAACAAAAAAGAAAGCTTATTTTGCTGGTAAATTCTCACAAGCTGGGAATGATCTCACCAAAACGTGGAACGTGATAAAGGAGATACTAGGAACAAAAAATAAGCAAACTCAACAGTTGACTTCAGCTCTTAGTACACATTCCGACAAACAACAACTACTGGATGATATCAATACCTTTTTTGTTTCTGCTTGTGAGGATTTAGCGAACAGCATACCGTATACAGCTGTTCCACCCATCGATCTGCAAACAAACTGTATTTTTGCTCTCCGACCAGTTACTATCGACGAGCTACGAAAGACGTTGTACGCAATGAAAAACTCCAATTCATCAGGATACGACGGAATCCCATCACGTATGTTAAAATCATGTTCTTCTCAACTACTTAACGGCATGGTTCATGTTGTTAACAGCTCAATTGTACAAAACTGTGTCCCCAACTCTATGAAAATATCTAAAGTAGTAGCTATAGGTACCTAAACAACCAAGAGTGAAACAGTTTGCTGATTATCGACCAATTAACATTCCCAGTGTCATTGACAAAGTTCTACAAAAAATGATTAATAATCAATTCACAAATTACCTAGAAAACAGAAAACTGATTTCATCTCGTCAATACGGTTTTAGACGCAGTTCAAACACGGAATCAGCACTCTTTGATGTCGTGTCAGAAATACAAACGCAATGCGACAATAGAAACAAAGTTGCGGCATTGTTTTTAGACCTCAGCAAAGCCTTTGATACTTGTGACAGGCGTATTTTGCTCAGAAAACTGAATGAACTGGGTGTGAATGGATCTTCTATGGAATGGTTCAAAAGTTTCTTAAACCATAGAGCACAGTTTGTTCAAGAAGGTGAATTGAAAAGCGAGCAGAGAGAAATCCATTATGGCGTGGTTCAAGGAAGCACCCTAGGACCAACCCTCTTCAACTGTTATGTTAACAGTATTCAGAATCTCCCCTTGCGTGGAACCCTCTACATGTTTGCAGACGATATTGTTCTCGTTTATGCTGGCGCATTCCTCGATCAACTTGAACGCGGGATGAATGAAGACCTGCGAATCCTTCATAGATGGATGAACCAACATAAACTAACAGTGAATGTTTCTAAGACTAAATACATGTTATTCAACACAGTTGAAAATCGTCGATTGGAAATAGTTTACAACGCAAAGCAAGTAGAAAATGTCTCGAGCTACAAATATTTGGGAATTTGGTTAGACTCTGGACTAAGATGGAATGTGCATATACGACATTTATGTACGAAGCTGTCACAAATTGCCGGAATATTTCGTAAGATGTGTGATTCAGTTCCGGAGACCACAAAACGCAGCTTATTCTTCTCGTTATTCCATTCCCATCTTTGCTATGGCATAGCGGTATGGGGTTCAGCCAACAGAACAGCCATGCGACCAGTTCAAATTCTCCAAAATAAGGCCATCAAAAATTTGTTTGGCTATAATCAACGAACGGGCACCGAGTACATTCATAGAAAGCACAATCTGCTTTCTGTAGAGAACGTGTATGCAGTCGCGGCTTGCGAGCATGTTCACCGAATTTCGAAAGGCACGATACACACGAACACAACACTCAGCAGAGTATCACAAGTGCATCATCATAACACCAGGAGCAGGCACCTTTTAACCGTCAACAGAAGTTATTCGACAGTCTACGGTTTGAATTCGGTTCTGGTACGAGCCTCAACGATGTACAACACGTTACCACCCACCATGAAGGACTTAAGTGATAAACAGTTTAAACAAAAGATAAAGCTACTCAAGCTCAATGAACTATAAATCTTAAAATTTGCCTTGTCTTGTCAAAAAATAATTCATTTTCCTCCATAAAAATCAAATAGATCAGTTTTTTTGCATCTCATTATGAAAATTATGAAATTGTAACATTGAAATGTAAAACTAGTTAGTCTTTAAGAGCCAGCAAGGCTCATAGATAATCAATAAATAAAAATCAAATCAAATCAAAATTTTTTTTATTCAGTGACGGTAACTTTTTTATAAAATTATATGAGGCCCTCAGAGCCAAAGGAGTGTAAGTGCTTTAATGATCGATTTCGAATAAATGATGCCAAACTATTCACCATGTATCAAATTATATTTGTTGAGTTTTTCTGATTTTTAAAATTATATTCGCATACTTTTACGTTCGAAGAACATTGCAAATGTTCGAAAAATGTATGAAAATGGCCACACACAGCAGTTTAGAAGCAAAATTATTATTATACACTTTTATCCCTTTGACTTACATGTGACTCCACATGTGGCCCGCGGGCCATGGTTGGCCACCCATGGCATAAAGCCACTCCCCTCATCCATCGAGAAGCCCGAGATTTCAACAGAGCCAGTACAGAAGAATCAGAGCAAAGAAATTATATTGGCATTTTTGCATTCCCTTGAACAACCGCCTGAAACTTCGGTTGGCGCTACTCGTCAACTCTCCGTTTTATAAACTTACAAAAAATCTTTTGGAACTGCCTGTGGTTAAAATTTGTCGTTTTGTCCATAAAATGTCCGGAATAAGTATTTGGAAATTTATAGAATGCATAGTAAGCATAGTTTGGAAACAGGCAGAGCGTTCAATCATGATCATGCCTGTGCATTTATTTTATATTGAATCGAAATTAAAATGTTCACGTCATTTTTTTTCTGTCCCAACCACTGCACTGTTCCAATTCACAGCGCGCGATGAATCTCTCCCGATATGGCTAAGTTCGGAAGGTGTCGGAAAGCATGTAATAACATACCTAAATACACACACTCATCCTTCTTCCTCTCTTTCCTCCGAATGGTGGTAGACAAACTTGGCACTTGGCACGAACAAGTGGGAAAACGGTCCAGTTCCAGCTGCTTCTCCTTCCTTTGCAAACCAAAACGTTCCCTAAGGGCAAACAGAGGAGAATTTGCGTGCCCAGCCTGGATCCCAGTCCCAGACCCAGTCCGAAGAGATCCTTCCGATAGCAGCAGCAGCGAGGCGCGCGGGTCCTTCTGCGACTTCTCCCCCCTCGGGGGTCCTTCTTGCTTGCGTGAATCTTGCGTGTCGATTTGACCGATGATGGTCCCACACCAGATTGCAATCATTGGAATAATAATAAACCCACTCGGTGCAATCGAATCGAATGCAAATGTGCGATGCATGCATGTAGCTTTGCTTGTCTCTTCTTCCTTCGTCGTTGCGGTCTTTCGGTGTGGTTTCATCTTATTTATTGAAACTTTCGTCCCTCTTGAGCTTCAGCTGCACTTTCTGGAACCCAGATTCACTAGCAACGCCAAAGACCTACCTACGAAACGAACGACGACGGATCGGTTTTTGGTGTGGATGATATCATGAATTGATTGCCTCTATAAGCTGCAAATCACGTACGGAGACGTTTTGAGAAGATGAATGGATTTGTAACATGTGAGATATCGATAACTATGTAAGCTGATATCGATCAGGTACCTATCCAAGTACCTACTTCAAGAAGTCAATAAACGCATGCATGCATCTCACTACCAACAGCTGGAATAGATTTTATTGGCCTCGTCGTAATGAAATGAAATCGATTGAACTGAACGAACCAATGAACGTCTTTGTCCCCTGGGAGATTTGTCTCGACAGCCGGAGGTATTTGCATATTAAGAGCTTGTAAAGTAAAAAATGTCGAAGATTACAAACATAAGTAATTAAACAAAATTTACTTTTGTTAGCTTGAGCCCACTCTTCCAAGAAATGTTTTAAATTAAATTCGAATGATATCTAAAACTTTCTTCAAATCTCATGAGACGTGAGTGCATTTAGCAAAAAAAAATTCTATCAACCCATATCCTGTGTTGACAATGGCTAAACAAGTTCAGTGCTGATTTTAAGCAGTAGGTATTAGGGCATTTAATTAGAATTTGGTAACTTTAAGAAGGTGAAAGGTTTTTAATTCATAATTTTAGTGGCATTGTTCCTTATTTAGCGCACAAGGTAAAATTTGGGATCGGTTATAACACTTGTTCGAACCATTCATTTTAGGTTATAATATGTTATCAATAAGTGTTTCGCGTATTAAGTTTGAAATACTCACGATATCTTTTCTGCTTCCTAAGCTTATATCGTAGAACCATCGAGATTTTATTTCCCGATTCACTCGGTATCAACTTTAGCTAACCTGTATTTTTAAATAAGAAGTGATTTTTATCAATGTGTTTTTCAAATATTCGACTTATTCAGAAAGTCTGAAAATGTTGCCTTGAATACTAGGGTTCACGAAGGGAAATTACCATAATTGTAGCTTTTTAAGCAAATAAAACTCAATCAGATATAGTAATAAAGGGTGTACACGATGAATTTGCCACACACAATTCGAGTTTTCATCCGATTGCCATCCAATTTTCAAAGATTGAAATATAACTATTAAACTTGAAATGGTAAACTCGTATTTTATTTACAGTCCTGAAAAACAGGTTGCCGGGGATCTGTTTGAAGTCGGCTTTCACATACGTTTCGTCGTCCATGATGCAGCATTCAACTTTCGTCAGCATGTTGAAGTACAACTTCCTGGCACGGGTTTTGGCGGACTTGTTCTGCTTCTCGTCGCGATTAGGGGCCACATCCCAAACGGATACGTTCGGGTTTCGGTTGAAGGCCCCAACTACGCGGTTGTGATTTTTGGTGTTGTACGGTATACTTTTTCCCAACGTTTTAACGATGGAACGATGAATGCGCAAGATTTTATCATGCACGAGCTGTTCTTTCAACTCCATTTTCGCGAGTTTTGATCACAGGACTTTGAAACTTGCAGGATGTAAACAATGCACTATGAACTAAATCTACCCAAATGTTCATTAGGTTCTACCCAAAGGTTAAAAAGTTAGAGGATTCATAGTGTGGCAATTTTATCGTGGACACCCTTTAAAAACAACACGCTCCTTTATTTAAACTCAAAATTTAGTGATTTTGGTTCAAAACAGCACTTCAGTGGCAGCCCTCAACTTTGAGTACGACTAGGCAACCGCAAAATTATGTTCTGATAGGCATACTACTACTACAATACTAAGTTCGGCAGCCAAACTAAAATTTATACTTTTTTACGAGGGTTGTTTCTTTTCAGGGAATTAAAGGATGGTTAAAATTTTTTGTATCCGGATGTTGCTGATCCGGTACATTGCATTGTAATTACAGAGCGATGGAAAGTTTTGACACTCCCGGTCAAAGAAAAATTCCGGATGTTACTTCCCACGGGAAGTAAATAAGTTCCTGGACATTCCAAGCCGCTCACCATATGATGTCAATGACGGACAGAATTTCATGCTGACACGGTGGACGTTCCTTCATATAGTCTTCAAGTAATTGTTCCGGAGTGACAAAATTTTGCGACGTGTTCGTTGGTTGCTGTTCCGGTTCGAAGTGAACTCGCTAAGTGTTTTCAGTCCAACAAAGAGAGTTCAATTTTTAGTTCATAAGGTCAAACTCAGATTTGCTCCCTCGCCGAAGGAAAAAAAGGGATCAATTATGAGTTCGCAGTTCGAACTCCGTTTTGAACCATAGCAAGGAGGAAAAGGGGTATTCAACTTTAAGCTCATAGAATAGAACTATGTATTGAACCCCGGTCATACATAATTTTGAGTTGAAAAAAAGAGCTTGAATATACCTCACTCTTCAAAAAACAAGGCGGCACATCAATGTGGAAAAAGTTCCAAATATTATGTATAAAAATCGACGATCTAAATCACTTTCGTCGAATTTCTGCTTTGGTAGTGGTAAGTGAGAAGCAAAGGAAATCCGTTAAATCCAAATTCCAATTTTGATGCCAAATGACTTAAAAATGCATGAAACGTCGAGATCTAGTGTTATCTTAAAAAAAGGTTTGCAAAAATTCGACTTTTTCTGAAAACCAGCCGTTTTGCGAAAAAACGACCCAGGTAGATTTATGGCAAACCATTTTTTTTGAGATAACACCAGACTTTTCATGCATTTTCAAGCCATTTGGCATCAAAATCAAAAGTTTGATTTTTCCGACTTCTTCTGGTAAAAAATCAAAACTTTGAACGCCTTGAGGCACTTCTATATCAAGTCCGATTGAACTTGAACTTTGCTCAGGTCTGCTTTTGGGCCAATCTACAAAATGTAGTGGAAAACGGTACAGAATGCACCAGTTAAACTATAACGCTATTTACAGCGCTACCAATCATTTAAGAACCAAATTGAACGTTTTCGACGATTAAAAAACTAATAAAAAAAACTAATACAGCTAGAAAACACACCGTGGCACAGTGGTGCAAACCTGACGAATCGATGGTCATAACCTTATAACTTTTTCCAAATCAAATCCTACTGGGTTGAAGTCTTCTAAAAAGTTGTTCATCTGATCAAAATCTTTAATTTGATGTAACTTTTTTTTATCTAGATGTTATGAAATTTGATCTAGATAACTTTGTTTAACAGATTTTCCTTATCAACTCGAAGGCTACTCTTTCGATGGGCGTGAAAATTATCATGTATGAGTTTTTAGGACCGTTAAAAAGTTCAATGATGTTTTAAGATTCCTTCGCTCACAAGAATAGGGGTCCCGCATACAAATGTTACCTAAATATCTACAAAACTCTTGAATTAATAATGTCGAAGGATCCAAATTTGTCATTTTATTTTAACGCTAGTTTTAGACTCATCTCTTTTCTGAAAGAAGGAAATTTTATAGAAATGATATAAAATTTCCACAAAAGATCTAACAACTGGTAGGAACTTGTCAAAGATCAAATCAAGCAAATTGGACCAAATTTCACTTCTGAGGATTTCGAGGTACCGTAAAACGGGGTGACTTTGATCACCGGGGTAAATTTGACCAACATTAAACTTTCCCACATTATCTTCAATAACTCAGTCTATAGTTTGAATTTTTTTTAAACTGTTTTCTACGTTTGAAAGCCTATAAAATGAGTATCAAATAGGCAAAATTTGGTTTGTATTTGAATTTTTTTGTAAGTAAAAATTCAATATCAAAATCTTTAAATATCTATTTTTCCAAGGTTCGCAAACAAACAGCTCTCCTGATGATACCAAAAAGTATTTAGAAGCAAACGGGTTGTTTAATGTGAAAGAACCACTTTTGTTCTTTGTATATGAATAGTTATAGTGCTATTTTTATGGTCATTTAATGATAAATTTTTGATATTTAAAAAGTAAGGACATTTTCCAAGAGTAAGTCCGTATTGGACAAATGGAAAGGAACCTTATCAAATCGTTAACTTTGAAGAAAAAAAGGAAAATGAAAATAGTGGGGGGCCTAGGGGAATGTGTGTAGGTAAAATTTCATTTGTAAAACCGTCAGAATAGAGATTGTACAATGTCACCCCAAAGCATCAAATTCTGAATAGAGACGAAATCGATTTTTAAATCAAATTTAAAATAGTCTAATAAATATTGAAAAAAGTGATCAATATTACCCCGGATTACGGTACGACAAATCGTTTATTATGATGGCTTATTTATTTATTCCATCTATGAAACGAATGCTTCCATACAATTTAAATTTAAAATTTATGTATAACTCAAGAATATTAAAAAAAAAGTTTAGAGAAATAAGCCTTAAACTCATATTGGTACCTTATATAAGTAGCTAATGGATCAAGTAGGCTGTTGCTCAATATGGCAAAAAAACATGGTTGCATTTTTTTAAAATATCCTATCCTATCCAACCTTATTCCATGTAGCAAAATAGAAATGTGAAATGTAGACACTAGCCGGCAACCCAGAGCATCCCCCGGAAGAAAGCAAAGGAAAAGTGTTTTCACGTACACATCTGTAAAACCACTGGCATGAGCAGTTGACAACAATCTTCAGACTAATCCAACTGCCAAGAAAACCGTTAATAAATAAATTTAAAAAAAAAAAACATTCAGTGTGTAAATAATTTCAAATTTATTTTTTAGTAATGATCTAGTTTTTTTCCTTTTGAACGAATGTTGTAGAAATATTTTATAGAAAAAAATGTTAAATAATAAATTAAGTAAGTAAACAGATACTAGGCATCTGACCGAAATGGATTTGAGAAGGTTATTGAAAGTTTATATTCCAAAGAATCTTATCTGCTTGTCTGTAGATAAAAAAAAACTTATAAAAACCGAAATAGTATTATCAAAATAACTATGAGGAAAATAAGTTTTGAAAAATAACAATCAATAAGCTGAATTTCGAATTCGAATGAGTTCAAGTTTCTCTAGCAAAAACCATTATCAAAAGCAAATCCAAAAGTACAAAAAAATGTCCAAAATCATGTTTCACTAAAACGTGAATAACTTTTGAATTGGCAAAAAGTCTCAACTAGTTATTGTTTTGTACATTAGCTGAGACTTTCATTTAAATGTTTGAGTAGAAATGAGAGTGGGGTAACGTGGGGTAACATGTTTTCCAGAAGTGCGAATATGATGAAAATTCGTAATTTTTTAACGTTATACGTTATGTTCGTAAAAAAATGTTCAATTTTTCAACCTCAAATAAATAAATTTCATATTATTCTGAACACATCTAAACATGGATTGTAGAACATGGAATTGTAGAATTAAGAGGAAGGATAATTATTAAAAAAACAAAAGCGTTTGCTTAGAATGGAATGTTGAATCGAGATGAAGGATGTTTGGTATTTAAACAAATCATGTTTAAAATAACAAAAAGCGATAAGGAAAATGTTTCAATTGAAAACAGAGATGAGAAGGAATGTAGAAAATAATAGTTGTATTCGGCATATTCACTGAAAATATATAAAATAGAATAAACTTCAATTTGGCAACACTAGGCAAAACAAACAAAGTCAGTTATTGTTCTAAGTATTCTTGTTGGGATTCATATAATCACGACAATGGCGAGGTTGGAAGAATTAGCACAAAGATCGCAGATTTGAAAGGCTGCTGCTGATTGATTGATTTGATTTGGCCTTCCGGTGGAAAAATGCGGAATTGGCTTCGAAAGCGCAGATTTTCAAGGCTGCTACTGCTGATAGTTTGTTGTGATTTCCCCTTCCAGTTGAAGATACGGATTGGCTTAGGAAGCGCAGATTTTTAAAGCTGCTGCCGCTGATTTTTTTGTGATGATATGGCCTTCCGGTATAATAAGCCAGATTGGCTTAAGAAGCGCAAATTTTAAGGCTGCTGCTGCTGCTGATGGTTGATTGTTTGTTTTGATTTTGCCTTCCGGTGGAAAAATATGGATTGGAAGCGCAGATTTTGAAGACTGTTGCTAACTGTTTAATTTGGCCTTCCAGTGAATAAAGACAAATTGGCTAAGAAAGCGTAGATTTTTAAGGCTGCTGCTGTGAATTGTTTGTTATGATTTCTTCCGGTGGAGGCTTAAGGCTTCCAAGCTTGCAATTTCTCTAACGAGAATCACCGACGTGCTCGGTTTTCGATTCTCGGTAGAGATTCTCTGAAACGCACCGCAGAGATTTTTAGCCGAACCTCTGTAGAGAATCTGTAAATCAACACGACGGAGCTAACACACACTACAGTGAAAAAATATTTTCACCACGGAGAGCGACAGCGACGGCAGCTGGCTTGGCTTGTTGCGTTTACCACATACGAAGCTGAAACACTCGCCCGAAACATTCATCGTTTGTTGATGCTATTATTATGCACACCGTCGTGTTTGTTTTTGTCTTTGCTTTTTGGTGGCTTCAACTAGTCGGTTCTGTGTTTTCACCGGGGTGCTCTACAGTGACAAATCGTCGCACGCCGGAGCTATTGAAATTAGGTGTGTGTGGCTTTCGAAACCGGGGTGCGAATAATGTGTGGAGGGGATCGAAAAATCTCACCCGGGTGATTTGCAACTATCGCACGGGGGTGTGTTTTTCTCCGTTCTCCGTTTTTCTCGGTAGAGAATGGCATCTCTGAAGGCTTCATCACTGATTGTTTGTCATGATTTGGCTTCCGGTGGAAAAAGAAGGACTGGCTAAATAAACGCAGATATTATGGCTGCTGCTGATTGATTGATTTGTTTTGGCCTTCCGGTAGATAAAGACGAATTGGCTTAAGAAGCGCAGACTTTAAAGGCTGCTGCTGATTGTTTGTTGTTATTTGGTGTAAAAAGACAGATTGGCTTAAGAAGCGCAGATTTTAAAGGCTGCTGCTGCTGCTGATTGTTTTGATTTGGCCTTCCGGTGATTGGGATTGGGAAAGCCTTTACTAAGAATGGAATACAAAGTTGAGATGAAGGACATTTGAAAAATAAAATTTTAAGTCTATAAATAAAAGTCTCTATTGAGAATAGAGGTGAGAGGGAGTGAAGAGACGAGATGAAGGATATGCAGAAAATTAATAAAATTTTATAGTTTTGAAAAGCCCCCACTAAGAATGGATTGGTGAATTGAGAGTGTATCCCTCAGTTTCATATTTACTTGTTACCTTCGCCACAGAATAATGTTTTACTGATAGCCCTCAATTTCCTTGAACCATTCTAATCCTTAACTATCCGAGACACTTCGAGTGTACAACAGTTATACACTCATAAGCGTCGGTCGCTTTATATACCAAGAGAGGCTTCATCAAGGTGGAGTAAATGGTGAGCTGCAGCCGAATTCCGGTACTTGAAGAAAATCTCCGAAAATCTCTTCTAGAAAAGAAATTCTAAAATTGTCGTTCTCTTCATAAAAATGTCTTTTCTTCTTGGCTGATTCCGAAAAAGTAAAGAGAAAGAAAAAAAAACCAAATGTAAGAGAAGAAAAAAGTATAGTTCACCTATTCACCGCTAGACGTCTTTGACGTTTGTTGTCGGTGAGACTTTTCAAAACGACTTTTTGTTGGCACCATGTTTCCCGATATTTAGCATGGTAATTAGAATAAAATTATATTTGTAATACTGAAAACTATTTATAACAGCAATATTCAATATTGTTAGATAAAATTCTTCAAATCTTGCTCATCGTGCATGCAATTAAATATGAAAAAAACATATCGTTGAGTGTTGAAGGCATAATTGGAAGTTTTGAAAAATGAATCTAGAAAGTTACGTGTTTGTAAACAATCGGATGTGTTGATATGATTAAATATGTTATAGTTGTACATTCGAAAGTGTCATCCTTTAATGGGATAGCGTTCAATTGTTGATCCAGTAAGTTAATAAACTTCTTAGCCAAACATTTTGGCATTCGAAAGAGTTTTTCGAAATTTCCATCCGAAATATCAAATGGATTACTAATATCTCTCAAATAACGACGATGCCGAAGTAGTTCGATTTTTTCTAGGCGTTTATACCACTTTTTTTTACATAGTAATATGATCCAATCATTTGCTCCATTATTTTAAAGTTTTAATAGGTATTAACGTATAATTTAACAAAAATCCTCACTGAAAAGAAATGTCTTTTGAAATTTCCGAAGCAAAAATGCCGAAGAAATTAAAAATCTCGTTTTCTATTTCAAACGTCAAAAATTGTCTTCTTTGAATTGACCGGAATGTCAATCTAAGAAAATTTCGCAACGAAAAAAATCCGAAGAGATTGAAAATTATGTTTTCTTTTTTAAACGTCAAAAAATGTCTTCTTTAAATTCACCGGAATTCCAAGATAAGAAAATTTTGAAAATGTCTTCAATAATTTCTTTTCTTTCACGACATTTTTTGCCCGGAATTCGGCTGCTGGTCTGAACATCTCATATTTAGCCCTCTTTCGGTCGCTAGCGGAGTCGTCTCATGGAGAAGAAAGCGGAGTGAGCAGGACCTAATTGTCATTTAACGGGTTTTTTTTTTGTCCGCTCCTACAAAACAAGTAGCTTCGTCAACCATAAACGGACAATCTGCCGTCTTTCTGTTCGCGACTTTCATACCCTATCGAAGGTCACCCGAAACGTGTATCGGCGCCATCTTGTCCGAAAGACAGGTTATGTCGTACAGCCGCGCCGCGAAACCAAAGGCTATTTCCTGAAACGGATGCGTTACGACCAGTCACCGAGTAACGCTCATTACATCGTGAAACAACGCTCACGCATTTCCTCCGTAAATCCAGAAAAAGAAATCGCAAGTACACGTGTGACGTCACATAAATGTAAATGTTTAAGCGCTTATGTAATCCAAAATGTTTGTTGAACAAATAGATTTAAAACCTAAGGTATAACCCTGGAGATGTAAAAGATTGCCCACAATTTTGTTTATTCCATTTCGAAATTAATGAATTATCCAATATTTTTGATTCTTATTTTATCAATTTGAATTAAGGTGGCAGATTGTTCTAGAAATTCATTTGTTGTTTAAATATAAAGTAGGGGAACACCCCTAGCAATGTTGTAGGAACTCATCATGTTTTCAATGGACCGATAGGCGAAACAGTTCGCGACTGATTTGAAATCCCACCCCTGAGTTCCCGGTTTGCTATTCACTCAATCTGTGACAGTTTCTTACATTGTATGAGCGACCCCGAGATAGTCACACCACCCATCTCCCATGCAACATATATTTTGTTTTCCTTATCCCGAAAACTAGAAGGTAACAAATTGGCGCCCAACTATCTTATTGTAGAACTGAAGCTACTTCCCAAAGAAGGGTGTAAAAACCAAAAAATATTCATTTTTGATTTGTGTGTTTCGTCGTTCTCCAAACGAACGATTAAATATGGATGCAGATATAGATTTTCAATATAAAAATATTTTGTGTCACCACCTAGAGAATGATGAAATGGAATATGAATTGACCATTAGGGCCGTTAAATTTCAGGATTCCGAACCTCGAGGAGCTATTCTTCGAAGATTAAGAGAACGTCTAAAGGAAGAAAAAGAAAAGAATACGTCGGACTTAGACTTTCGAAGGTTAGAAAAGTCAGTAGATGCAGAAATTAAAATAATCGATTAAAATATTAATCATATTCGTGGAATCTTAAAAAAAAGAAATAAGTTTGATGGGCTCAAGGAAAGCTTGAAAACCCGTCTAATTCATTACCTTGTTCGAGCTAGACGAGTTCAAGAACAGGTAGAAAACGATCAAGATCTGTATGACTTATATCAAATTTGCTCGGTCATTCGAGACCTATTAGGAACACATTTTTCTCCTTTTTCCAACCGTGGAAGCAATTCGTGAAGAAGTCAGTCAGCAGATTGCACAATCTCTTTCGAATCTTAACCTTGCCACCCCCATGGGGAAATCTCTGAATGCTGAAAGAGGTACAAAAAAGAAACGTAATAGAAGATCAAATAAAAAGCTATCCCAGGCAGCTAAGGAGGATAGGTCTGAAGCAGAGGAATCGGGCGTAGAAGAGTTTGATAAACCAGGTGATACCGGATCACGTCGTGCGCTCGAATCGGTTCGCAGTAGAGCATTATTAGCGTCCAATCAGCTCAACGTGCCCCCCAAACTCCCATCGTTTTGGAACCCCTACGCGTTTCCGCCATATCCGTATGTTTGGCCACTTCCTGGCCCCACCGGTGATCAAAATATTGAAGAAAAAGTTATCCGGAAAATCTCTCTGGAGCCACAACCATCCGAATTAAGAAAGGTTAACCACAAGCGCGAATCATCTGATTGCGTTTCTTCTGATGATTGTAATAAGTCTTCTGATTCGTCATCCGAGCCTGAACGGGTTAGAATCCATTCGAGACACCGTCGATATACTCGTCAGAGAAATCGTCCTGTTTCGGAGTGGAATCTGTTCTACGACGGCAAAGATAATGGACAAAGACTTCATCAAGGAGGTCGAATTCTATGCCAAATCCGAACACGTATCGAAACGCGAATTATTTCGTTCCGGTATCTACCTTTTACGAGACCGCGCAAAGTCTTGGTACATGTCGGTAATCGAAAAAGAGGACTTTACAAATTGGAACGAGTTAGTAAGAGAACTGAAAAACGAATTTCTCAGTCACGATCATGATCATGTTAACAAAATACGAGCCACGTCGCTGAAACAAGGCCCGAAAGAATCTTTCCAAGAACCTATTTCCGAACGTAAAAAGTTTGAAATCGTATATCGAAATCTCCGGTCAGAATATAAAGGTTACGTTGTTTCATCTGATATAGACAACCTCGCGGACCTCAAAAAAATCGGTCGCCGACTAGACGCAGTATACTGGTTCAAATATGTGAATCCTAACTCCGAACAAATCCCTAGAAACCGAACTCAAGTCAACGAAATCAATCGCGGCGCGAAACCCGAGCAGAATTTCTCGGAAGATTAAAAAAAATCTAATAAATCGCGTACTTTCTACCGAACACTGAAAAATGATTACGGTTCTACCGAGGAAGAAATGGAAGCAAAAGGGCCCCGTCGCGAACATACGAAAACGGTGCCGTCAACTGTCCTGCCACTCTTTCGAGATTGATGGATAAAACCCTAGGGGCTGGCGAACTGGAACCGAATGTATTAGTATATCTCGACGATATAATTGTCGTGAGCATTACGTTCGAGGAACACTTGCATTTCCTCCGTGAAGTTGCCAAGCGCCTAAGCAAAGCAAATCTTTCGATCAACATAGATAAATCACACTTTTGTATGAATGAAGTCCCGTACCTTGGGTACGTGTTGACCCAGGACGGCCTTCGCCCGAACCCCGACCGAGTCGAAGCCATACTAAACATTAATCAACCTACCACTCTTAGGTCTCTGAGGAGGTTCTTGGGGATGTGCAACTACTATAGAAGGTTCATAGCCAACTATAGCGAAGTTGTACAGCCTCTCACAGACCTTCTCAAGGACAAACCTAAGAGCGTCAGGTGGAACGACAAAGCTGAACACGCTTTTGTAACGATCAAGGAACTTCTTATAAGTGCTCCGATTCTAACAAATCCCGATTTTACCAAGCCATTCGAAATTCATTGCGATGCCAGTGACGTGGGGGCGTCCTGACTCAGGACCATGAAGGAGTAGACAAGCCAGTGGCTTATTTTTCTCAAAAATTAGGAGGCGCCCACCAACGTTATTTCGCTACTGAGAAGGAGGCGTTAGCTGTCATTAACTCAATCCAGAAATTTCGATGTTACATCGAGGGTACGAAGTTTACTGTATATACAGACGCTTCTGCCCTCACTTACATTTTAAAGTCCAGCTGGCATACTTCATCGAGACTCTGTCGCTGGAGCATGGAACTTCAGCGCCATGACATGGTGATCAAGCATCGCCGAGGCGTAGATAACGTGGTGCCTGACATGCTGTCACGGTCGATCGAAGTTCTCTCTGCTCCAGTTACAGGTCAAGATTGGTACAGTAAAGTGTACAGGGGGGTACAAGAGGACCCAGAACGATACAAGGATTTTTCCTTAGAAAAGGGAGTACTGAAAAAACTTGTTGCTTCAAGAGGAAGGATATTTGGAAAAATTAACAACATGTTAAATAGCCATACTTTTGCAAAAATCATTTGCTATTTCTAAACTTATCTAAAATTTCACTTTTTAATATTACTTATTGATATCCTTGTAGGTGAAACGCCTTCAAGTAGGCAATGATATCGTGGAAAATATGGCGGTTGATGATTTTTTTCGAATCGAATATTGGTGCACCTTTTAAACTTTAACAACATCGAAATTTGTTATAATTATGCATTCTTATCATAATTTGGGAGTCAGCAAATAAAAAGAACAACATCTCGTTTTGGTATTCGGGTTTTCTCAAAAGTTAACAGCATTCAAAATTTGAGCGTAGTCTAGCGCGCATACTGCCTTAATTTTGATATAATTTTTTTAAGTTTAAAATTGTGGGATGTTAGTGAAATATTTAAAAAAAAATTATAGTCATCCGAAAGTGCACACTAAACAGTGGAATAACGAAAAGCCTCAATTTTATCAGACACTGGAGGCTGGTTCATCATGAAACCTTATATGTTATCCATGAAAAATTTTAAATTTCACACAAACTCAATTAATACTTCTGTTTCCTAGAATTAAAGTCGTTTTAGTCAACTTTTCACTTAAGATATGACAGGAAAGATTCTAGTTTATTCCTCGAAATGAAGAAGTAGGAAGTTTTGTAACTGGAAAAAATTTTAAAACGAATAACTTGGACATTTGATGTTGCATGGTAATTTTTTTTTTTTTTATTCACAAAAGGTTTTATTAGGCATTTTACTTATAATGTTTTTATGTGCCGGGAGTATTTTTCCTAACTTTGGGTTAGTAAGAGGGGGGGGGGGGCATGGTAATTTGTAGAGTATAACTTTCTTGGTAATAAAGTTAATATAACAAAAACACATTCACAATCTTTCACATTATTACAGTAAAAATAAAAGTTTATACACTTTGAGGAAAATAGACAATAGATTTACTAAAAAGGAAATTTTCTACCATGAATGCTTCTGATCAATCTTTGAAAAGGGCGCCTATGAAAAAAAGATTTCCCTTATTGTCGGCTTCAAAAATCAACACTGATGTTCTTGGATATTCCTATCCAGATGGTCTAAATATCATAAAATTTGCAATATTTTGTTTTCGTTAAGTATAAAGTTTTACTTACGGATTAAAACCTTCAAAACGTTTTTCAATGTGTTAAATAATTTAGGATTTTTGACTGGAACGTTGGTGAAAAAATGAATTATTGAGGGTAAAGCTAAATCAATATTTGAAAGGTTTAGTATAGATCTTCAATTTAATGGACTTTACTATCCGTTGGCTTTACATATAGACCATTTTTGCCGTTGACTGAATTGAAATTTTTAATCACCAATTGGGTTATCTTACTCATGGTTCGTCTGAATGTTCTTCTGTAATGCAAACGAAATGACAGATTTTCGAAAGTATTATTCGCGAGTTTAAATGTGCCAAAAAGCGTTCCTTCGGCTGACCCCGCTTTTTGAAGTGAATAATCTCATAATCTCGTCCCACGACAACGGCGCATTTCCCATCTGAGAAATGATTATCAATTTTTAAACGACTCGTAACATTTGGTTTTCGATTTTATCTTTATTATTTAAATCGCCATTATCGCTGTCATTTAACTCAAATTAATTACGATAAATCACTCTCCAAAGTGTCCACCTCTTTTAAGGCGCTCTCTTTCTGGAACCATAAAGTTAAAAAATACGATCCGGAGTAAGACGAAAACGAAGAATCCCGAAACAACGACAACTCGGAGTCTGAAGATATTGCCCCCCTCATTCGGATTCGCCGTAATCGCTCAATCGATCTCGCTCGGTGTAATTCACTGACTGACTGGCTTGGAGTGGATACCTACTCTTTATCGTCGTATTTTTACGACCGATTATCCAGTCGTATTTCACCTTTTTCTGTTCCCGAAGATTTCGATTTGACTTTTTTGAGCTTTGTTTTTTTTCGTTGGTTCTGTTCCGTAAGTTCTTGGTTGAATTTTTTTGACTGTTTTGTCCATAACAGTTGCTTTGCCAATCGATGGCAATGGGTTCAATCTCGGGTTTCCCATCATCGTCCGGCGGGGGACAGATTCTTCATTTCGAGCGACTGATGAAGCTTTATGGCCGATGAACTCACCATGCCGATTGATAGGGACATGGTACTCTCCGTGTCCACCCTCCCTCCAAAATTGATTCCCCGTTTTCGATGGTCTCGTTGATGAATCTGGTCTGCCTTCAACTACTGAGAACAATCCGATTTAGAGTTTTCCCGCTCATTTTTTTTTGTCTAAGTTTTATTGTTTTCCAGTAGCCCAGCTCGAAGCAAACGATGACAATTTCGTACGCCAAGCGGATTGATTGTCGGTTTGAGTTGTTCCCTGGAATGAACTGGAAACATCGGAAATAACTACGTAACGGCGGAGAAACGTAATGCGATGTATGGTATTGTTTTCGACGCACAAATTTGAATCATCAAAATCGAGAATTGCTGAAGCAATTTTGAAACATTAATAAAAAATATCAACACGAACCGGCTTACCTAACTGTCAGCCGTAAATTTTTTTAAAATTAATTGAAGATTTGTGTGTGCAATACCACACCCCGAATTTTATTTTTCATCAATCATTTAGGCATTTGGCCTGACGACCTGAAGGCTTGGAATTCTACTATTTGAAGGCTTTATAATTTAAAGGCCGGATGTGACCGGAGGAAGTGCGATCGACAACTCTTTTTGAGTTTCGGCCCTCTTAGACCTGACTCGCTAAATGAGTCGTTGCGCAAATTGATTAGTCAACACATAGAGGTGGATCTTCTGGACTGACTACCTTCTTATCTAAACAATGTTTTAACTTGAGGACCATCAGGTGTGCTGAACGCCTCAAGGCCTCAAGACGGTCTTTAGACCCAACAACCTTCAGACCTGACGACTTTTAGCAATGAAGGCCTTTAGAACTGACGATTTTCAGACCTAACGATTTTCGGTCCTATCGATTTAAAGGCCAGACGACCATTAGCACAGACAACCTGGGGGTCTAAATGACTTTTAGGCTTGCCGACCTTCAGGTTTGAAGGACTGCAAACCTTACGATCATCAGTATTGAGAACCTTAACACCTGACAACCTTAAGGCCGACGACCTTAAAGCTTGTATTTCTTCAGACTTTCAGGAATGCCAATTTGAAAACACTAAGACCCGATAATCTCCTGACCTGATGACCTCAAGATCTAATGAACTTTGAAATTGATGATCTCAAATCGCTTTCAAGACATAAAGACTTTACGTCCTGACAACCTAAAGACAGGATGACCTCAAGACTTAACTTGCTCAAAACCTGATCAACTCAAGATCTGACAACCTTATAATCTCAAAACATGCCGACCTAAAGACCTGATGACCTTAAGAAATGACGACCTTTTGGCCTGACGACCTTTTATAGGAATGATTTCCATGCCTCACGACCTTTAGCTCTGTAGACCATACAGGATCTACAATTTTTAGGCCTCACCATCTTTTGGATAGAAAACCCTTCTACCTGACGACTTATAGTACTAATGACCTCCGGGCTGGAACGACCTATTTGCTGACGACATTCAAGCCTGACCACCATATGGCCATTAGGCCCGACGAGACGCCTAGGCATGAGGACCTTTGGGCCTCACAATCTTCAGGCCTGACAACCTCCAGTCCTGACAACCTCTAGGCCTGACGACTACCAGGCACCTGTAACATGTCGTTATGACCTAAAGATCGTATCTAAATGCCAGATGACCTGAAGTCCTGTCGTCATTGAAAACATGATGACCTTTAAGCTTGACGCCTATTAGCACATTAATCCCTAGGTTTGACATCCTTCAAAAAACCGGGCTTGACTACCACAAGGCTTGAAAACATTAAAGTCTCACACTTCAAGTTCGAAGAACTTATTGCTTGTAACGCTTCAGACTTTCAGGCCTAACGGGGTAGACTTTTGATGAGCTCAAAGCCTGGCTATCTTGAGCTTGACTGAACCTTAATGCCTGATGACTGCAGATTAAAACTTGCAGTCTAAAACCCTGCACACAAAAAAGAAAATGACAATTACAAGGCCTGGAATCATTAAGGCCTCAAAGCTTGTATATCTTCAGACTTTCAGGCCCACCGATTTGACAACTTTCAGACTTACAAATTAAAAACTTGACAATCTTAAGATCCAACGACTTTAAGACCTGATGATCTTAAGACCTGACGATCTTTAGACCTGACGATCTTAAGACCTGACGATCTCAAGACCTGACGATCTCAAGACCTGACGATCTCAAGACCTGACGATCTCAAGACCTGACGATCTCAAGACCTGACGATCTCAAGACCTGACGATCTCAAGACCTGACGATCTCAAGACCTGACGATCTCAAGACCTGACGATCTCAAGACCTGACGATCTCAAGACCTGACGATCTTAAGACTTGCCGATCTTAAGACCTGCCGATTTTAAGACCTGCCGATCTTAAGACCTGCCGATCTTAAGACCTGCCGATCTTAAGACCTGCCGATCTTAAGACCTGCCGATCTTAAGACCTGTCGATCTTAAGACCTGCCGATCTTAAGACCTGCCGATCTTAAGACTGAATCTGATAAGACCTGCCGATCTTAAGACCTGCCGATCTTAAGACCTGCCGATCTTAAGACCTGTCGATCTTAAGACCTGCCGATCTTAAGACCTGCCGATCTTAAGACCTGCCGATCTTAAGACCTGCCGATCTTAAGACCTGCCGATCTTAAGACCTGCCGATCTTAAGACTGAATCTGATAAGACCTGCCGATCTTAAGACCTGCCGATCTTAAGACCTGCCGATCTTAAGACCTGCCGATCTTAAGACCTGCCGATCTTAAGACCTGCCGATCTTAAGACCTGCCGATCTTAAGACCTGCCGATCTTAAGACCTGCCGATCTTAAGACCTGCCGATCTTAAGACCTGCCGATCTTAAGACCTGCCGATCTTAAGACCTGCCGATCTTAAGACCTGCCGATCTTAAGACCTGACGATCTTAAGACCTGACGATCTTAAGACCCGGCAATCTCCTGACCTGACAACCTCATGATCTGATAAACTTTGGAATTGATGATCTTAAAAATCCTAACGCTTTCAAGATAGGTTGACCTCAAGACTTAACTTGCTCAAGAACTGACAATTTTTCAACCTCATAATCTCAAAACCTGCCAACCTAAAGACCTGATGACGAAGAGATGACGACCTTTTGGCTTTGATCTGAAGACTTCCATGCCTCACAAACTTCAGATCTGAAGATCTTTCAGACCTTACGATTAGCATTCCTCACGATCTTTTGGCCAGCAGACCTGCCGGCCTAACGACCCTCAGGCATAACGACTATCAGAACCTATGTGCTGATGACTTTCAAGCCTGAGAACCTTAAGAACTGACGGCCCCAAATATTGATGAGCCTAAGGCCAGCATTTTTTTTTTTGTTGGTAACCACAGGTGGTAAATCTCGGTTTACGGATTGTATTCCAAGGCACGGCGAGCCACCGCGTCCCCCCAGTTTGCTACTCTGGGTCCATGGGTACAATGGGAAGACTCATGATATACTCCGTGTATACCCCCTACTCCCTAAACTCCACCTGGGGCCGCAGACCTGGTTCCCACCTCGAACTGTTTAGTACACTATGCTTCAATAGTGGGAGGTCTATTCGCGCTAATGCGCTCCAAGGCAATACTCATTAACGAGACCACTTTAAGCAAAACCTCTCATCCTTACGACTCGACGCCTGAACTCTCCTCTAACGACTTGAGAACCGACATCTCCTCGCAATGACTCGAGATTCCCACACAAACCTCTCCTCTTCGCGACTTGAGGCCCGATCTCTTCTCTAACGACTTGAGATCCGACCCCTCCTCGCATCGACTCGAGGTTTACCACTCCTCTGCACGATTCAAGGCTCGATCTTTCCTCTAACGACTTGAAATCTGACCTCTCCTCGTAATGACTCGAGGTGACCACTTGTACCCCTCCTTTTGTTGGTAAGGGGCCTGATCCCTCCTCTTACGACTCGGGACCCGACCTATTATCATAAAGACTCGAGGTTGACCACACAAACCTCTCTGCCTGAAGGTTTGAGACCTGACCTCTCCTCTAACGACTCGAAGCCCGACCTCTTATCTTTAGGGTTCGAAGTTTGCCACCTTGCCCGTCGTGTGCCAGATCGAGAGCAGCTTATCCTAGACTTGCGCCTGTCACGGCACACGCGCGGGACTTAACGCAACGACTCGGATGATTCCCGACGAAGACGTCATCCTACTCTGACTCGAATGGCTCACCCGGCGTCGAGAGCCACTCTACCCGTGGGTATTCCCCGAACGTGGAATAACCCTTTCCCAACGATTTCCACTGCGAAGAAGGTCAAGTCTTATCCCCGCAGCTTCTGTCGTTGAGAACCGCCCTACTCAGATACTCCCCGAAGGTGGAGCATCCTACGCACGAACGCGGCGCACCCACGGCATCCGCTACGCAGAAGGTATTGTCTTATCTTTGTAACTTCAAACCGTGGGGTCGGACGCACTCTACTCGACAGCCCCCCGTCGATGGAGTCAGTCTACTCCGACCGTTGTCCGGTCTTCTTTATCCCCCTTGGCTGGCAACCCTAGGATTTTTGGCCCGCGGATTTTCCTGCCCGTTGTGTGCCAGATCGAGAGCAGCTTATCCTAGACTCGCGCCTGTCTCGGCACACATTCGGGACTTGAAACGCTACGACTCGGATGTTTCCCGACGGTGAAGACATCCTACACCGACTCGAGAGGCTCGCCCGGCTTCGAGAGCCTCTCTACCCGTGGGTATCCCCCGACAGTGGTTAACCCTCCTCCCTCGAGATCCGCTACGAGGAAGGTATAGTCTTATCCCCGTAGTTTCCCTCTTAGGAAGCGGCACTACATTGGGGTTTCCTACACACGTTCGCGGCGCACCCCTGACCTCCGCTACGCAGAAGATGTTGCCTTATCTTTGTAGCTTCGATCAAGGGATCGGACGCACACTACTCAGATGTTCCCCGTCGATGGAGTCATCCTACACCGTTCGCGGACTGCCGTTGGTTCCAGCTCCTCTGCAGGGCAGTTATGATCCGGGTGAACCCATCGCTGACCGCATGCCAAGTGTTGGAATCCGCACACATCCTTTGTACAACGTTATCTGCTGTCGTGTCAGGCCCACAGGCGGCAAATATGGAAGTACGTACCGCCGCAAACCTCGGACAGACAAACACCATATGCTCAGGTGTTTCCTCTTCTCCACCACAATCTGGGCAGTATGGCGAAGCCACATGTCCAAACCGGTAGTGGTACTTCATGAAGCATCCATGACCAGTCAGGAATTGCGTCATATAGAAGTCCACTTCACCGTGCCTTCTTCCGATCCAGCTCCCGATGTGCGGGATCAGACGATGGGTCCACCTTCCTCTCGTTGAGCTGTCCCACAGCTGCTGCCAGTTGGACATCGAGTCCTCATTGGCGAGATCTCGAACGTTGGGCGTGTCTTTGTTGTCGTAGCAATAGACATCCTCCTCAAGCAAAACCGAGATGGGCATAACACCCGCTACTACACAGGCGGCTTCGGACGACATGGTCCGGTATCCGCTGATAACCCACAGGTTCATCGCTGCTAAGTCGCCGCAGATTACAGTTTCTTTCCAGGGTCGCCTCCAGGCCGCTGCTCCGTACCGCAAGATCGATGTGGTCACACTCGCCAAGATCCTCCTTTTGTTACTTCGGATGGCCGAGGAATTCGACATCATCCGTGTGAGAGCGGCCGTGGCCATTGCCGCTCTCTTGCACACGTAATCGACATGGCTCGTAAAGCTTAGCCTTTCATCTATCATCACCCCTAGGTATTTGATTGCGCATTTGGACACGGAATTGCACGGTCCAACGGCAATGGTATCTGTTTGGGGTGAGATCAGGTTGGTGATAAGCACCATCTCGGTTTTGTGGTGGGCTAGACGCAGGCACTTGGAGTGCATCCAGATTTCCACTGCCTGGATAGCTACCGTGGCCAGTAGCTCAACCTTCGCTGTTGAGGAGCCTCTCGCCAAGAGGACTACATCATCCGCAAATCCTCGCCGGGATCCTCATTTGGATGAGCGACGACGCAATCGCTGTCCAACTGACACTGTTGAAGGCGTTCTTCACATCCAGAGTGACAACCGCGCAAAAGCGGAGCCCTCTCCTCTTGGTCAGCCTGGCTCTGTCCGCTACCTCGATGATCGAGCGGATGGCATCTCGACGGAAACCAAACTGTTTCCCCAAGAGTCCGCCCTCACTTTCAGTATACCTCTGAAGTCGGTTCTGAATCACCTTCTCCAGGACTTTACCCGGCCAGCATTAGGCCCGACGAGACGTCTAGGCCTGAAGACCTCCTGGCCTGACAATCTCCAGGCCTAATAACCTCCAGACCTGATGCGTTAAAATCGACGACCTCAAAATGTGTATACCAGGCCTGATGACCAAACGACCTCAAGACCTGACGCCTTTGAAACCTGATCACCTCAAGAGCTAACGACCTCAAGATCTGATAACCTCAAGACCTGGCGACCTGAAGACCTTTTGACTAGAATACCCGACCATCTGAAGACATATCGAACTCAAGGCGTTACCTGACGGTGGTGAAGACTCCTTGCCTGAATGTTAACTTTTAAAACTCAAAATCCAGTGCAAAGTTGATTTTAAGTGCAAAAAAACTAAAAAATTGCAAATTGACAAAAAGTTCGAAAAACAGCTACCAAATTGCCAAATTACAACAACTTTTTAATACTTTTTCAAAATTTATCAGTTGTGACTTATGGTATGACTTCGACGGTTAATATATTGAAAAGTATGATTTTTTCTGAATCAAAGCAATCGAAAGATTACTTTTAATTCAACCACGGTAAATGAAAAGTTCATATACCAGTATTTCGATAGCAACTGACTACCTTCTTCAGTGATCGTTTTCGAAGAAGGTAGTAAGTTGCTATCGAAATACTGGGATATGAACTTTTCATTTACCGTGGTTGAATTAAAAGGAATCTTTCGATTGCTTTGATTCAGTTGAATCATTCAACCAAGTAGGCTCATTTTTTTTTTTTTTTTTTTTTTTTTTTGTAGCGGCCCACCACACTCCCCCACACCAAAAAGCTCATTAGATACCCCTGGTAATGGACGCTACTGTTCTCAGCATGTCTGGCAGCAACAAAAATTAATAAAAAACGCGGGCAAAATTTTACTCATGCTGAGAACTGAAATGTTTAAATTTAGTGCGAGGAAATGTAATGATAATACTAAATTAAATACTACATGGATCTCAATGGAAAACAGATTTCCTTTAAAGAGATCCACTATTTGATATTAATACTACTAAGCAAACATTTAATCAAATAAGACATTATAATTTAAATAATTAATAAAAAAAAAAAGAACACACAAAGAAACTAAATTGCTACAAAAATTAATTATAAAAGAAGAAAACTGGTCACTGATCGATCGGTTTTTAACGACTCAATTTTTCTTTTAATAGCTGTATTACTTTGATTTTGAACGTAGAACGGTTGTTGATGGTTTTTATTTCATTAGGCAAGGCATTGTACTTAGTTGGACCAATAAATGATATTCTTTTTTGACCTAAGGATGTCACGGATCGGCTTCGTTGTAAAAAATCTGACTGGCGAGTGTTATGAGTACGCAATCCCGTTGTAAAATGGATGTTTTGATTACTGAAACTTGTGTGTAAATTGTCGTAGACATATATTACAGTTTGTAAATCGCAAAGATCTTTTAATGGAAGAATGTTATGGGCTCTTAAGGTGTAGAGCTGTTGGGTAGGAAAGAGCAACGGTAGTCTATAAATATTTTTTAAGCATCTATTCTGGAGAGTTTGAAGTTTTTGTAAATTTGACAAGGAAGCTCTTCCCCATATCATAATAAGATAGTTAATATGAGAGTGAATAAACGCAAAGTAAAATTTCAATAAAACATGTTGAGGCACAAAATTTCTCAATTTCCATAGGATACCACAAAGAGAAGAAACTTTTTTCTCTAGATATTCTGTGTGACGACTCCAACAAAGAGTTTCATCTAGGTAGATTCCTAAATATTTAAAGCATTTTACCCTCTCAATAACATTTCCATTTATCGTTGGGTCAATATTCGGAGGTAATCTTTTATGTGAAGAATGAAATAACATGTATTTGGTTTTCGTATAGTTGAGTGAGAGCAAGTTGGTATTAAAATATTTAGATAACAATTTCAAGTCATTTTCAATTTGTTGAATGATAATATCAGTAGATGCTGCTGAGTAGAAAATTGCTGTATCATCAGCGAATAGGCGTGCTGTGCCTTTTAATGGTAAGTTACAGAGATCATTAACATACAACAAAAAAAGTAACGGACCTATATTGCTACCTTGTGGTACACCTATATCAATATTTCTTACCACGCTTTTGGTATTTTCAATCACTACAAATTGCTTCCGCCCCTCTAAGTAACTGCGAAGGATATTATTAGCTGTTCCTCTTATTCCATATTTGTCTAGTTTGGATAGTAATATTTCGTGATTCAATGTATCGAAAGCTTTTTTAAGGTCCAAAAACAATGCTCCCACAATATTTTTGGAATCAATTTTAGAAATAATGGAGTCGACTAGTTCTGAGATGGCAATTAGTGTGCTCGAGCCGGATCTGAAACCATATTGCAGCTTATAAAGTATGTCATGCTGGTTCAGGAAATTTACAATTCTGGTCACAAGAAGTTTTTCAAACACTTTACTAAAAACACTTAAGGTAGATATTGGACGGTAGTTGTTTATATCATGGGAATCGCCAGCCTTAAAAACAGGAATAACTTTTGCGATTTTGAGGCATTCAGGATAAATTCCAGTCTCTAAAATGTAATTAAAATATTCCTTAAGTATGATAGAGAATTTGTCATGGTAATTTTTTAAGACACTTACTGGGAAATTATCAGGTCCACAGCCCTTCTTATTTTTAAGGGATAGAATGACTACCCTTACCTCATTCACAGTAGCTGGATGTAGAAATATTGTATTTTGTACATGTTCAATACGGGATAAATGGTCAGAGCCAGGGTCAATTGGAATTTCCTCAGCTAACCTTTTGCCAATTGTGGAAAAGTGCCTGTTTAATTTTTCACAAACTTCTAAATTGTTGGTAGTGCTGCCTTCTTCATCAGACAGGTTGATTGATGTGGTTGGTTTGTTTTTACCCATGAGGGTGTTTATATTTCTCCAAAGCTTCGAATGTGGTGTGTTGTTCAGTAAACGTTCATAATATAACTTTTTGCATTCCTGTTTTTTTAAATACAATTTTTTATTTATATGACTCAACATTTGTTTTAGTTGGACATCATCGGGGTGCCTTTTAGAACGTTTTAAATAGTTGTTTTTAATTTTTATGAGTGTCCAAAGATCTAGTGACATCCATGGACAGTAGTTGCCTTTCAATTTTACATTTTTTTTTATTGTCCTAGTAGACATTGATCGAAAATGGCTGTAAGATGTTGTGATATCTTGCAAACCAACATTCACGTTATCTGGTAGTTGAACATTATTCAAATAATTCAAAAATAAATTGTTCAGTTTACAATGATCAGTAATTTCTTTCGTTAAAGTTGCCATTTGTTTATTACTTGATAATTTAAAGGATGTAATAACCTGTAAATGGTCGCTCACATCAGTAAAAATAGTGTCATTTTTCAGTCGGCCTAGATCAATCTGCTTAGAAATGACGTGGTCTAAAATATTATTAGTTTTTGGTCTAGTGGGGAAGGAGTTTGTGCAAACATAACCAAAGGATTCCAAAATCGACTTATATTTCGTAACTGTATTTAAATTGGTTAAATTTATGGGGACATTAAAATCACCTACAATAAGACAAGAATGGTTATCGGCAACAGACGCTAACAAGGATTCAATTTGATCGCAAAATGAGTTAAATGGAAATGCGGGTGGTCTATAGATGCCATGAACACTAAAAACTTGACCACTCAAAGATATTTGAATGCTTATCCTATGGAAACCTTCAATGACCTTATTTTCAGTAATTTTGAACTTTAAATTTGTTTTAATATACATAGCTAGACCACCAGATCGAGGTGTATCCTGGAATGTTATAAATATTACAATTATGCTTCGCAACCCAAGTTTCACAAATAACAATTACATCAATACAGACATTTAAATGTTCAATAAAGCTTAGTTCTTTTAGAAATGGGACACTTTCTTTTGTCAATAGCTCGTTTACTTCTAATCGGACATTAAAAACTTTGACACCATTTTTTAGCCTGTAAAAAGTACTATCAGACCTATTTTTGTTAAAATTTTAAGTTTTCACGTTTTTGAGATATGTACGATGTAAGAGAAAGAGAGAAAAATAATTTTGCACAGTTTCCTTCAAAATCCGTCATAATCCAATTGATAGCTAACAAAACCGTTGATTATTCAAAGAATTACTCTGTGTGAGTGGAGGAAAATTATGCCAACACTGTCAAAAATGTGCACAAAGCTCAAATCAAGCATTGGAGTGAATCACATGACCGGAAACTATGGTAAAGGGTCATTAGGGAGGTCAAGTCTCAAACTAGCATTTTTAATTTTGAATAAGCGAAAAACTAAGTGAAGATTGCTGAGATGTCTTATTTTTTTTTCTTTAATAAACTGAAAGTGTTGCCTAACTATGAGTCATTCAAACCTAACCTCAAATAACAACTTTTTGCTAGTTGCAGAGCTCGTAAGCTGTGTAGCCGGTACCGAGGCTATGCGACAGATGATTTCTGATAAACGACAAAACTTATGAAATACCCTATTTCAAACACATTCCAACGTACGAATACTATACCATGTCTGCTCGTGGCAAGGTTTCTTCAATATTAAAGTATATGTTTGCTGGTTGTTTTGTATAAAATATAATGATTTGTCAATATTCTGCTCCTGTGGAAAAAAACAACAAATTTCAAAAAAAAAACTTTGATTTTCACTGTTTTAAAAAGCCTAAAATGAGTAATCTCGTATGAACCCTTTGCATCTTACGATCCATACTAACCGATTATACTTGAAATTCAATCTCATGATGGTTTTACTTCGTTATTGCCAGATTTTGCCAGCAGAAATTCCGTTAAAAACACTTTTGAGTGGCTCAAAAATAATCAAGTTTTATTTATTTCGGAACAGCTGTATCCACCAAATTACCCTCAGTTTCTTTCAAAAGAGAAGTATTGGATCAAAAAGTAGCAGAAATTGAAGGAGCAGAATGTAGCCACCTAAAATACAGATTGGACGAATTATAAGTTTGAAAAACTGATCAATATCATGACTGAAAAAAGTGTGCGCCGGCCGATGGGAGATACCAAGAATAAAGTAGAAATTTTTCGTACAAAAAACGGTAAATATTTTTTTTCAATTTTTTTCATGAATTATCATAAGATTACCTTCATTTCCTTCAAAGAAAGTATCTTGATCAAGCGAATAGTTTTTAAGATACACGCATTAGTAACTGTCCCATTTCTAAAAGAACTAAGCTTTAGTCTGCAACACACAGTCAAACTTATTTAAACTATTCATACTACATATATTCCATTGCAAAACTCTTAAATTTCCTAAATTGTTATCACAAGTTCTTAAATTAAAATCATCGACATTGTCATGGTATACATTAATTAGATTATCCATTAAATTATTTATATAAAAGGTAATCACAAGACCTTTTACAAATAAAATTTATTTTAATTCTGAATCATTATTCCTTTTGCGTTTAGGAGATGGGGTTTCCTTGGGAATTGATGAAACGCTTTTTCCTTGAGTGATGTGCTTGCTCATAAAATGGTTCATTTCAAGTTTTGTTTTAATAACATCTGGTTTAGAAGTATCTGTTTGTTTTACAAGGATAGCACCGCCTCTACCAGGCCAGACGTATTTTACTCCTAGTAAGTCCTGATATTCACGTAACTCGTTCAGAATTTCCATTGATAAAGGTGTAAGCTCGTCCCTAATTGTGATATTGAATGGTTTTCCGTTTAACACAAATGTCGGGTCAACTAAAGAGGAAGCGAGTTTCCCAAAGCTTCGTTTTTTATTGAATATCTCTTCTTTAACAAAAGTGTCTTTAAGAAATACTTTAATTGGTGGTAACTTTTCGTTGGGTTTATTCGAAGAAAGTAGTCTTACTGCATTTTCTATGTATTCAAGTTTTAAATCGTAACTAAAAGTCCCACATACTTTACGAACAAGTTCTAGAGTATTCTCGCCACTTTGAAACGGTACTCCAAAAATCATTAAATTTTTAGAAATAGCCTCTCTATTGAATCTATCAAGGTTCGTTTCTAGCTTTTGTACTTGATTTGAAAGTTTGGAATGTTTGGATTTGAGACCAGATACTTCTTCTTCAAGAGCATCATTCCGGGATTTTAAATCTTTGAAATCCGTCTGAATTTCTTCAAATTTCGAAGATAAAAATTCCTGTGACGCCTCTATCGCAGAAGTAACTGATCTCATATCCGTTTTTACCGAAGTCAACTCTTTAGAAACAACGTTATAAACTGTTTCCTCAATTTTCATGTTGATATTTTCTATAATTGTCTCATGATCTTTACGTAGAGTTATAATTTTAGAATAAATAGATGCACAATTTGGGTCACAAAAATATTGCTGTGCTTTCATTTTGCGTGCAGCACTGCCAATTAGATTTTTACAACGTAGATGGACACTTTTAAAACAATACGCACAAGTAATAACTTTCTCAAGGTTGTTTTCCACGTTTTTACATTCAGTACACATTACTTCATTATCACATTCCATGTTCAGATCAAAATAAGATACAACTAAAAAGATTAAAAAAGAATCAAACTTGTTAAAAATACTCACAATAAAAATTTAAACAAAAGGGGACTAAATGAGATATGAGGTAAATGTAAATTATGATGAGTACGGAGATGAAACTATGAGCTAAGACTGTGATGATATTAATAAGCAGCGTAATAATAATAATAATGAAAAAAGAAAAATGCTCAAGTCTACAATAAGCAAGGACAACACGTTAAAACTTATGTTCAAAAAGAAAAAAAAAAATTGATTAATATTTTAAAGTTAACTAATAATATCAAGGTAACAAAGTAGTAAATTAAAAACTAACTAAATATTACTTATAATTACAAACTAATAAAGCAATTGCCAAGAATATTGCAAAAATTTAACTCTGGAAATGAGAAAAAAGAAAATCTGTTGAGAATGATCGCTTTTCAGAACAAACAACTTTCAACTTTATGTTGCACTGTGTACGGCTTCCAAAAAAATACTTATACTAGTGACAAGTCACCAGCGAATCAGCACGAGCTAGTTATAACGATGTGTGCTACTGACGGAAGCAACAATACTTTCGTTCTACTCATGTGTGCTGGCTGCCTTCGCTTAATCTTCACCGCTAGCAACCGAGATTCACTAACAAGCTAGCAAGTGTAAGAAACACAACCCTTTGAAGTGCGCTAACAACAGAGACACACACTTTCGCACTACACGCAAGTGCTCCGAGGTTCGCCAAATACTACACCGCTCAGCGACGAGATTGACTAACAGCTGAGCAAGTGATAGAACCACAATCGTTTGCCCACGGGGCCGTTTTTTTTTTCTTTCTTTGGTTGACCGACAAGCGATGATCGTAGTAGATGCGGTCGGAGTATCAACTTCGTCAACGACTTGTTTCAGTTGCAAATTAATATCGAAAGAGTTAGTTGTGAAGAGAAATGGAGAAATCTCACTTACTCACCAACCGAAGGAAGTGACACTCGATCAACAGCTCACCTTACAATGAATGATGGGTTGTTTTTTTGGCACAAAAGAAAACTCTATTCAAACACATAAATACGGTCAAAAACACATAAATTTAGTACGGCCGAGCAAATTGAACACTTAGTAACGCCACTTTGGTTGATCACAGAATTTAGAGTAAATATTTCCGAAACAAAATCAAACTTAATTGCGAGCTACACCACAAGACGATCGATCAAGAAACCAGCGCTGCCAGAATTTTTTCATTACACAACAGAATGATTTTTTCACCACTTATTTACATTTTTTGAGGTCATGGTCATTAAAAATTTCAAAAAAAATGTCTAGAAAATTTCAATTAAAAACAGCGTTTGAAAAATCGACTTCAAACAACATTTAATTCCATGCACAGTTCACCAAAAATATATAAATCTCACCTTTGGGTGACCCAATCCCTGATCTGGTCCTCTTTCCTTGTGCATTCCTCTGATTGTATTCCCGGAGTTTGGTTCATCTGCATACATTCAAATTGAAATGACAATCACTTTTTCCCCTCCGGACAGCTCCTCCTAGCTACGTGGCTCCCAGAGCCTTACAATCCTTGACAACGAAGAATCCTAACTTGTCATCCGGGACCAAAGATATGGCCCGTTTTCACGGTCAAACATATTAACAAACTTTATAACAATTTTTTCGAAGAAAAACCATGCCTCTTCGGAATTTATTTATTGATCTCACAGGTATTTCATTCCAGCAGGGTTTTGTTAAATTAATGGACCCTGAGTGAGTCGCCACCGGGATTTGCCAGCAGCATCGTCGATCGTCGATTTTTTTGCTGCTGAGGTAATTTTTTTTCCTGTGCTTCTCTTCGCTTCAGTTTGCCACCGAATATTTTTCGTGGTAGCTGTCCATCCAATCGAGACCTGTTCTCTCTTTCAAAAGCCAATGATGTGAACCGTAAATTTTGAGTGGTTCAAGATCAGCCGCAAGGCGAGCTCGGGGACAACAGACTGGGGGCTCCAGAATCGGAAGAGCCATCCTCCTTGGGGACTCCCGGCTGGATCGAATCGAATCGAATCGGTGTGTATGGTGGCAATGCTGCACATGATGATGAGGACGATGGTATGACTACAACAGAGGAAAAAATGGAGTGCGAATAAAGATGACAATCGAATAAAATTCAATTTGTCAATTCGAAATTGGATGAAACTCGCGGGGGAGACATAAATCATGGGAATTGAGCGAAGATACTACTCGCGCGATTTGGTTGACTGGAGTCCCGTGTTGGACAGAAGAGGTGATATCATCCTTCCTTTGGTTCAACGGGTCCCGAAAATAAGTTTCAATTGTTAGCGTGGGCTGACGATTTTTATTTCAGATTATACTCATTGTAGCAGCAGCTTACAACTGTCTTTGGATCATTTTGTTTGATAAATTTTCTCGTGTATTTAAGATAAAAAATAAAAACTAAATGCCGGCTAGAACTCGGCAACCTCTTCTTGGATGTCCTGATAGATTCCATTCAAGCGCCTTTCTGCAAATCTCGTTCTCATCTTTTCGCAGCGTGTGCCCAATCCATCTCCACTTACGTTCCCGAATCACGATTTCTAGCGCCCTTTGATGACACCGGCGATGTAGTTCCTCATTTGAGATCCAGTTGCCAGCGCGGATGATACCTCGCAGGCAGCGGTTTACAAATACTTATGTGCACTAAGTTTCACACTCGTACAGCAATACGGATTTGACGTTTGAGTTCAAATCCGAATCCGCTGATGGGTCCGCACCTTCTCTAGGTACTGTATGCACGGAATGTTGTGCTCCATCAAAGTTAAACGAGTGCTAACCACAGCCAATTCACTTAGGAAGTTTGTTAACCTTCCTTCACCGCATAGCACAAGGCTTCAGTCGATGACAGATAGACCGTTTGCTGACGTTTCGTTGACCACGAAATAAGATTCTCGAAATGGATCCGAGTTTCTGCGGTATACCAACGCCAAATCTGTCATACGTCGAAGGTATAGCAGAACATGCTTCAGGCCTAGTCAAAGCCTATCCATCGGGCTGGCCTAGTATTTGCTAAGTGAGCTAACCGCAGCACTGATATTCTGGTGACTACAAACAACCGATTAAACCGGGTTTCCTGTATCCTGAGATAAGCTAACCGCTTCCCAAATCTCGCTCTCATCTGGGACTGCTTGAGAGTTGCTTAGTGCGCTAACCGCTGATGATTGGCCTCGAAAACAGCAAACAACCGATCAAATCTTTGAACGGCTGCTCGATGATAACCTTACTTCGTCCAGCCCGAATCTCGTTCTTTTTCATGACTGCCTTTCCCTTGTCGATGGTGGTCTTCCGGAAAAAGCAGTTCCTTTGGTTCTTGAGCTTGCTGACGATTTGAAGTTGTTCTTCCTCATCATCAGCGGCTTCGTTAGCCACGTAGCATTGAGTAACTTCTCCCGTTCGCTGACTGCGTCTCTGTGCCGGTTCGGAAATGACGGAATTTCGATCATCATCGTCATCTTTGACATCGCTATTCTCGCAGTTGCTCTCGTCTCGCGCCATACGCTGACTGGCACCGGAATCGACGATTCGTTGATTCCGGTGGCTTATAACCTCAGCACGCGAACGAACAGAGTTTCTTGCATGTTGCTTTCTGGTATCCCCAGAGAAGCAACCTCTTGTAGCTAATAGCTTGGAGCTGCGCTTTCTGCTAGCGATTATGATTGTATTCTGATCTCAGAAACTTGGTTGAATGATAAATTCCATAATAATGAACTATCGTCTCATTACAACATTTATCGCTGCGATCGAAGTTCCGAGACTAGCACCGCTCAATGAGGAGGAGGTGTCTTGATTGGCGTTAAGAAGAATTGAATGCAATCCCGATAACTGTAGATAACTGCGAAAATCTTGAACAAATCGTTGTGAAAATAAAAACTAGTCCGTGTTATTTCTCATCTACCTCCGGCCTAGCAGCGGAATAAGAAACTATGAAATGCACTTTTCTGCAGTTCAACAAATCATGAAGTTGACCACCGTACGGGACTCAGTCATCGTTGTTGGAGATGAAAACTTCCCACACTGACATTGGTCCTTTGATCAAGACATAAATAGTTATTTGCCGACAAACTCCTCTTCTAAAGCCGAGATTTTGATGACTGAAATGCTTCTTTCCGCCGGTTTGTAACAACAATGTTACATCGCTAATGATAATATGCGCCTTTTGGATCTTGTCTTTTCAAATATTTAACCCTGATAATCTGGTGATGTTCGAATCTCCCATCGCGATCATTCCTACTGACCGTTATCACAAGCCGTTCATCTTATGTATAGAAACCTACTTGGATCCCGCGCCAGACGAATGCATAGGAGATCTTGATTTCGATTTCAATAAACGTCTTTTTGAGCTGGTCGCAGCTGCTTTAGACTTAACGAGCTGGGAATTCCTCGGTGATGCAGACGACGTCAATACTGCAGTTGATGCATTCAACACAAATATTTACTCCGTTTTGAAAAAATCGTTCCCCTGAATCGTTCACAAAGACACCAGTCATTCAGACATCAGTGGTGGAACTCTGGGCTTAGACGACTGCGAAGTCAGCTACGAAAGGCCCACAAGAATTTCATCAAGAATCGTACCGAAAACCAGAGACATCGTTTGAGAAGCTTAGAACGAGACTTCAAAGCGCTGAATGAGCAGCTTTACCGCCAACATATCTTGCGTCTTCAAGAAAACCTGAAAAATGACCCCGCATCGTTTTGGAGACACTCTAAAAACAACAAACGAAACGCAACTATTCTTGTAAAAGGTGATACGGTCGAAATATGATCAATATCAACTTGACGTATATCTTTCAATTTTGCATTTAAAAAACCTGAACACCCCTCAGTTTGAAGGTGTGTGTGTGTGTGTGTGTGTGTGTAGAATGTTGCTCTTATTTTGATTTTGAAATTCACTCTTTAGTTGTCAAAATGCCGTCCAAGGAAGAAGAGCAGCGTATCAAAATTTTGCTAGCGCATCGCGAAAATCCGAGCTACTCGCACGCAAAGCTGGCAAAATCGCTAAAAGTTGCCAAATCAAACTTTACAAATGTAATCAGTGTTTGGGAACGTTTGTCGACAGCCAGGAAGTCTGGATCGGGGGGAAATCGAAAACCGGAAGCCGCTGGGACGACAAAGAGAGTTGCCAGTAGTTTCAAGCGAAACCCTAACCTCTCTCTCCGAGATGCCGCAAATAAGCTGGGTGTATCGTCTACAACCGTGCATCGAGCCAAAAAACGACCGGACTATCGACTTACAAGAAGATAGGGACTCCAAATCGCGATGATAAACAAAATACGACGGCCAAAGCGCGATCCCGGAGGCTGTACACGACGATGCTGACGAAGTTTGACTGCGTGGTAATGGACGACGAAACCTACGTCAAAGCCGACTACAAAGCTTCTGGGACAGGAGTTTTATACGGAAAAAGGAAGGGGAAAGGTAGCAGATATTTTCAAACACATGAAACTGACAAAGTTCGCGAAGAAATATCTGGTTTGGCAAGCCATCTGTACCTGTGGCTTGAAAAGCAACATTTTTATAGCTTCCGGGACTGTCAACCAAGAAATTTACGTGAAATAGTGTTTGAATAAACGTCTGCTGCCTTTCCTGAAGAAAACGGTTGTTCCGTACTGTTTTGGCAGGATTTGGCATCTTGCCATTACAGTAAAAAGGCCATGGAGTGGGACGCCGCCAACAACAGGCAGGTGGTTCTCAAGGACAAGAAACCTCCCAACACGCTAGAGCTCCGCCCAATTGAGAATACTGGAACCTAAAGAATACCAAAAAAAAAACTGCTAAGGACGAGCAGCAGTTCAAGGCAAACTGGCTTTCTGCGGCGAAGAAGGTGGACAAGGTGACTGTACAAAATCTGATGGCAGGGCTTAAGCGTAAGGTCCGGCAATTCGGATTTGGAAATGCGGAAGCCTAACTGAATATTTATCCTGATTTTTATACTAATTAAACTTGAAAAAGAAATTTAATTTGATTTTTAAAATAAACGATTTCACAGATTTACACGCGTTTTCCCTTGACCAAATTTTTACCGTATCACCCTTGTACTCCCTCATTTGTCAGTTTCAATGGCGTTTCTTCACGTAACATATCTGAATCCACGAACATGTTCGCCTATTATTTTTCAAAGTGTCTTCAGTTCCTCCGACATTGTAGCAAACAACAACTACCTCGCCTCCATACAATCCCAAAAAATACACTGCGTCGAAAACTACCGACCAATATCGCTTCTGAGTTCGATCTCCAAAATTTTTGAAATTCTCATACATGGAAGACTGTTCGCTGCTGCCAAACCTCTGATCTCCGATTCTCAGCATGGTTTCGTTAAAAAAGGTCAACTGTCACCAATTTAATGTGCTACGTGAGCTCGTTAAGTAACAATCAGGAGAAATGCTGTCAAGTTGATTCTATTTACATCGACCTCGCGAAGGCATTCGACCGTGTTCCGCACAAGATACTAATAGTAAAGATGGATCAACTTGGCTTTCCAACCTGGTTGCTCGAGTGGATTCCGTCGTACCTATCACATCGCCACGCTTACACGAAGCAAAAAAATACATACTCGAAGACATTTGCCAACCCGTCAGGAGTTCCTCAGGGAAGTCACCTGGGACCGCTGCTTTACATCATTTTCGTTAATGAACTGTGTGCCACGCTTCAATCTGATACGCTCCTGTACGCCGACAATCTGAAGCTTTTCAGAAAGGTCAGCAGTGAAGTTGATTGCCTTGCCTTGCAAGACGATATTGCTAGACTTGACAACTGGTGTCACTTTAACGGAATGCTGGCTAACGCTAGAAAAATGTAAGGTTGTAAATTTTTCCCGAGCACGTCGTGTTATCAATTTGAATATCAACTTTACGGAGAAAGCCTGGAGAATGTGTCGTCTATTCTGGACTTAGGTCTAAAAATTGATAACAGGCTTACATTTGCTGAGCACATTGCACTTACCGCAGCTAAAGGATTTGCAATTATCGGATTTCTGCGTCGAAACACATATGATTTTGATGACATTTACGCTTTGAAAGCCGTCTATTGCTCTTCGGTACGTAGCATCTTGGAGTATGCTGCACAGGTGTGGGCTCTCTGTCAGTGTGCACAATGCTACCGCCTCGAACGTGTTCATCGTAGTTTTGTTAGGTACGCTCTACGTCGCCTCCCTTGGAATGAACCACTCCGGCTTCTACCATATGAACAAAGATGCGCCTCGATAAACCTAGCCACACTCGAAAAACGCCGAACCGAATTGCAGCAAACCTTCAGCTGTGATGTGTTAACCTACCGCATTGACTCAGCATACATTCTCCAACGGGTCAATATGTATGCATTCACTAGGACACTTCAACAACGTCAAGCAACGGCAGCACTGCCATGCTAACAGCAGCGCACCTCCTAAGCACGAGAATAATCCTCTTGACTTGCAGCTTGGCTTTTCGCTCCGTTGCTCCAAAGCTTCGAGCGCTCCATAAAACCGGAAGCTGCCTCATGCGACCCATCTGAATCCAATACAACGCTAAAGTATCTGGCTACTAACCGTCGCACAAAACATCTCCTCCAAAGCCACGGGATAATCGTTCTGTCAGCTTTTTCCAACCTTCGACCCGGGCTAATCCTCCATCTGGAGCATTCGGCCCTGACCAATCCTGGTTGCAGATCCCGAGAGTCCTCCTCCCGGCTGTCGGAAATGAAAACATGCTGCTAACCGCAGCGGGGCTTGCAACGTCCTCAAGAGTAACTCTCTCGGAACCCGACTTTCCAGCCCCGAACTCCAGTGGCACCCATTGGCCGACCTGGAGGACTCGTGGCCTCTGCGCTACCGATCCTCTGCGCTGGTGGTCGTCTGAGCTTGGATCAGCTCCTGCATACTGACCGCAGCGCATAGCCAAAGCACGAGTTCCACCCAATTGTTCTGGAGTGGAGCTACCAACCTTCACGCTGAACCATCCTGCTTGCGGATTCTGGAACTCCTCCCGGCCGTCAGTCGTGAGCTCACACTTGCTAATCACAACGTGGCTCATGACGGCATCGAGAGTAAACCTCTCGATACGCGAACCTCCCCGGACTCGGGCGGTACCTCCTGGCTGGCCGTGGACTTTTGGCGGCTTGGCCTCTGCCTTGGCTGGTCGATCTTTGCTGGCTGATCCCTCAAGAGTCCCTCTAATCCTGGCTGCTAGCTGCTCCACTTGCTAATTGCAAATTAAATATACTTCAGAGTAGACCTCTCACTAAATCTTTTTTTCCGAAATCCAGACGTATCTGGGCCCATAACCTGTTGAAAACGCAGGTTTCAGTGGTGGAATTGAGTTATCTTTATTCATGTTTCGCCTGTGAGGTCATTAGAATCAGGGTTCAACAAAACGCACTCTTTTAGCCACGCGCGGCACACGCAAACCATTCCTCTCGAGCGAAACACTTCTTCGTTTGCGTGCTGGCCGTTGACGCGCTCCCGCTCGAAACAAAAACACGCTCGCTCAATCTTTTCCCCTCGTTCTCGTCGACGAGATGCACTATACGAAATCTGCGCGAGCGGCCGAGTCAAACAGGCACGGCTAGCTCTCGCGCGTCCTAATCGAGCGGCGGGTGAGGCCTCTCTTTTGGCTCAAAGAACAGCACACAGCGGCCCAAAATGCAGCGCGCGGCGGCTCTCCGAATGGTCCGAGGCGGCCCTCTTTTCGTCACCGGGCGGCGCGCACGGGCTCGAGTAAAGGCAGCCACACAATACAGCGTCGTACGTCGCGTCACGTCAGCTGTCAACGCCGTCGTTGTGTACTAAAACGCTGACGCGACGCACTCTACAATTTTCGCACCACAATATAGCGTCCACTGACAGGGCTGACAGGAAAATATTGAGACAAAACTCAGCAAACTCCAACGCAAAATGTTTCATTCATATTTATTTTTGAAAAACGGGGACATACAAATCAAATTAATATTTCTAATAAAACGTTTTATAATTTCACCATTATGTCAAATATGTTAAAAATAAATTTCCCTGACGTTTTTCAACAAATGTGTATCATCGAAGAGATAAAATGACGATGATATGATTTTTGAATCTGTTTGTGTCAATCTTTGACGAAAAATATCAAATACGAATAGTTCAAACCCATGCTGACGCGCTTAAATTTTGATATTTTTTAAAACCAAAACGTCGACGCTCGAAAACGCTGCCGTTTAGAACAAGTTTTGCGTTTTAGTACAATTCCTTCGCTGACGCGACGCACCATTGTGGCGACTCAAACGGAAAATGGCATCCTCAAAATTAAATGTCAACGCGACGCGACGATCGACGCTGTATTGTGTGGCAGCCTTAAGGGCCTTGTGTGTGTTTCGTTCGTGTTTCTGTTTGCAGTGCCGATTGAGAAATCTGTGTGCATGATTTTATCAACAGGATAGTTGAAACATATGTAAGCGCGCAATGGGATTTGGCGGAGGGTTATAAGAATTAATGTAGGAGGTTAACGTTACCCATTAGTAACAGTTAACAGCACTAGTAACTATGAAAAATTTACCATGCCATAGTAAAATTTCGCAAAAAACGCCAAATGAAAGAGCTTTACACAAGGATTGTTAAAATGAATGTTAAAAATATTCTAGCCACAAGTAATAGTTACCAGCACTAGTAACTATGAAAAATTTACAATGCAATAGTCAAATTTCGTGAAAAACGCAAATCAAAGAGTTTTATACAAGGATTGTTAAAATGAATATTGAAAATATTCTAGCCACAAGTAATAGTTACCAGCACTAGTAACTATGAAAAATTTTCCATTGCAATATTAAAATTTCGCGAAAAACGCCAAATCAAAAAGCTTTACACAAGGATTGTTAAAATTAATGTTAAAAATATTTTTGCCGCTAGTAATAGTTACCAGCACTAGTAGCTATGAAAAATTTACCATGAAATAGTAAAATTTCGCAAAATTGGCCAAATCAAAGAGCTTAACAAAAGGGTTGTTAAAATGCGTGTTAAAAATATTCTAGCCGCTAGTAATAGTTACCAGCTCTAGTAACTATGAAATATTTACAATGCAATAGTAAAATTTCACGAAAAACGCCAAATCAAAGAGCTTAACACAAGGATTGTTGAAATGCATGTTAAAAATATTCTAGCCACTAGTAATAGTTACTAGCACTAGTAACTATGAAAAATTTATCATGAAAAAGTAAAATTGCGCGAAAAACGCCAAATCAAAGAGCTTTACGCAAGGATTGTTAAAGTGAATGTTAAAATATTCTCGCCACTAGTAATAGTTACCAGCACTAGTAGCTATGAAAAATTTACCATGAACTAGTAAAATTTCGCGAAATTGTCAAATCAAAGAGCTTCACGCGTAAAATGTCGAAATGAATGTTGGAATATCCTAGCAACTAGTTATAGTTATCAGCACTGGTAACTATGAAAAATTGCAATAGTAAAATTTCGCGTTTTTTGCATGGTAAATTTTTCATAGTTTCTTGTGCTGGTAACTATTACTTGTGGCTAGAATATTTTCAACATTCATTTTAACAATCCTTGTGTAAAGCACTTTGATTTGGCGTTTTTCGTGAAATTTTACTATTTCATGGTAAATATTACATAGTTAGGGGAAGAGGGGGCATAATGCCCACGTTAAGAAGAAAGCCTTGTTTTAGAGGACATTTGAAAAGATTAACTTCAATTTTCGATTATGTTTGGAAGTTTGGTTTATTTTTTGTCTAATATGATAGTTTGAATAACCGGAATGTCAAAAAAGGCTACAAATTTAATAAAGTTTGTAGAGTAAGTTGAAAATTGGATTTCAGAATCAGTAGGGGCATAATGCGCATATGTGTGTACAAAACGAACCACAACAAAGAGTTAAAATGCTCCACAATATAGGGGTAAAATGCCCCAAGTGACAATCTATTAGTAGATCCAGCGCTATGGTTATGTGATTTATAAGAAAACTTTGATTTTTTCTTCTATAGGGAGTTGTGAGCCTTCTTACTTTATTTAATTTTGTCATATGGAGGCATTGTTGCGTTTTGGGGCGTTTTTCTGCTATGTCTTGGATAACAGATCAAATTTTCAAATGATTCATAAGTTTTTCTAAGTAAGAAGGGTTATGTGATGGATACATGAAAATGAAACAATTGTAGGATGAAATTATTTCTGTTTTATATAAATTCATGTGTTTACCCACATATTCTTTTGAAGTTCAGAAATTGATACGCTTCCGGGGGAAAATGATCATTGGAGGGAGAAAATGACCGGCGGCTGACATAACCATTATAGCTGTTGTGTTTACTCCCCGTTCGGCTGAATCCGCTCCCGCAACCTGACGTGAGCCTTTCTCTGCCAGAACCTTATCAGCTCGTGTGGGAACCTAAAAACAGTCGATAAATGCCAGTATTTTAATGAAGTGACCAATTCAAAAAAAGACTTACTTACCGTGCTGAAGCCGGTTTCGTCTGCATTCCAAATACGGCTGCACTGTCGTAAACTTCTTTAAGAAGCTCATAAAAGCAATCAACATTGGTCCGATTGAACTCTTTGAGTCGAGCTAGAAACGTTGGCTCCAGGGATCTGCGGGAAAGCTCCGGATGCGGCTTCAGGGATCCCGACAACCAATCACTTCCTGCGAGCTCTTTGTCACGGTTGAAGGGATGCTTCACTCGATATTTCTCCGCTAGTTGAAAGGCGATGCTCTGCATTTCATGTTTTGTCACTCCTAGGCCTGATTCATTCGGACGACGTATTGCACCTGTTCCTTTTCTTGAGCAGCGTTAAACACAGGAGAATAGCTTCCCAGGGGCGAAAATGTCGGAGCCTGCTCGCTCGTTGAGCCGATTTCCAGATACCGGGAAAGCTTTTTCCTGGGTACTTTGTAAGTCGCCGAAAGTGCGTCTTCTGACCACGCCCGACGGTCCGTTTTTCTGACGTAGTTAAGAGGCATTTTCCACTGATTTAATCCGCGCTGGTCTGATCTAAAAACGCAATTGACGAGCTCGAGGACGCACTATTTTGGTTTTTGACGTTTCTCTTCTGTGTATTGCAACGCGGCGCATGCGCTAAGGTTTGACTGCGTGCAGTGTTGCTAGAAAGAAGATTTTGTATTCTGGAAGAGTTTACATACATTTTACTTTTTCGATTTTTGAGCAATAAAGACACGTAAAACTTGTAAAATATTTTCAATTACATAATTTTGATATATTGTAACATATCTACTACATTTACAAGTCATAAAATCAAAATAATCAAAAAGAAACCTAGAATAAATGCTATACACATTATTGCTTTTTTCTGATAATGTTTGGGTGCACTGCAAACATTGCTTGACTAATTTCGTTCTTTTAGCGGCGCATTTTGACCCGCAGTGACTTGATCGACTAGATTAGATTAAATTTAGCCAAAATTATTGATTAAGTGATGTTTTGTAGGACTACCTATATCGTATAGACCAGTGTTCATCATCAGAGCAATAGAGAAGTGAGTAGTTTTAATTAAAGAGAAGCAATACCTTACGAAAGTCAAGGCAAAAATTGCACGGAATAAGGCATGAAAAATATTTTGGAATTTTTGCAGTGATTTATCGCATATTTCATGCTAGTGTTTTGTACAAAAGGTTTGTATAGTTGATTAGAAGGGAATAACGTACAGAATTCTTAATATAATTGTATATCTAGCTAGATACCGCAGTGGGGCGTTTTGCCCGCACTGGGCATTATACCCCCAGTTCCCCTACTAGTGCTAGTTACTATTGTACGTTGCCAGTTTGTTTGCTCTGGTGAGTCGAGAGCGTCTGTTGATTAGAGGATAAAGGCATCTAACTATAACACAGCATTTGTTCAGAACATTTTCGATGTTTGAGCGAAAAATTAGTTTCCTGTCCAGCGTTAAGCCTAGGTATTTGACTTCAGGCGCCCATTCTATTTGAGCATTTTCCATTTTTATGTTACAGCCAGGAGAGGATTGAGTTTGGGAGATTGGCGATGGAGAAACATGATAGTCTGCGTCTTCGACGAATTTATTTTGATTTTCCAGATATTTGCGTACTCGGCGAATACATCTAGGCATCGTTGCAGTTTATTACAGAGTTCACGAGCGACACGACCTTTCACGGCTATGGCAGTATCATCTGCATAGGAAGCCTTCGTTGGGCATTGTGGGGATATCGGATGTGTATATGCTGTATAACATGGGTCCGAGAAGGCTTCCCTGTGGAACACCTGCTGATATTTCAAAACTATTGAAGTCAACTCTGTTCAGTGACACTCTGAACTGTCTTTTTTGAAGATAGTTGTGGATAATTTTTATTAAATATAGCGGTATATTGTAGTTATAGAGTTTGTATACTAGACCGTGGTGCCAGACGTTATCAAAAGCTTTTTCCACGTCAAGCAGAGCCATAGCAGTTGATTTGGAGAGTCTTTTGTTCGTGTTTATTTTCTTCACAACGCGTAATAGTTGATGGGTAGTGGCATGTTCCTTACGGAATCCGAACTGCTCTGGTAATAATATTCCATTTTCTTCAATGAAGCGGACCAATCGGTCAAGTATAAGTCTTTCAAAGGTTTAGCTAAGGGCGGACAATAGGCTTATAGGACGATAGCTAGTTGGACAGGAGGGATCTTTTCCTGGTTTTAATACTGGAATTACTTTGGCGGTTTTCCATACGGTTGGAAAGTAGTGAAGGGCGAGACATTGATTGAAGATGTTACTTAGTAATGTGGGCACCTTCGAGCTGAGATTTTTCAAGACCAGATTAAATATGCCATCGAATCCAGGGGCTTTTATATTTTTGGTTCTTTTGATTGCTGTGTGAATCTTTTCAGGTAAAATGGCTGCTGTTGCTGGGACAGTGCATACCATTTGATCAAGGGTTGATATGGTTGCAGTTACTTGATTTTCAAGGGGACTGATAATTGATGCTCCGAGCTCATGTGAGTTGACGAAATGTTTTCCTAGGGCATCAACTTTTTCTTTAGAGGTAATAAGCAGGGAATCAACACTTTTCAGAGGGGGAATTTGCTTAGGTTTTGATTTCAAGACTTTGGCTAACTTCCAAAAGGGTTTGGATCTTGTATCTAAGTTCTGAACAACATTATGGAAATTATCGTTTTTCAAAATATCCATTCTGATCGATATTTGTTTAGTTAGTGCATTCGCTGAAGCTTTTTTATTTATATCACCAGAACGTTGAAACTGGCGGCGATAGATGTTACGTAATCTAATCATGTATTTTGTATGGTTGTCAATTTCGATGTACTTACATTTCACCAGTACCCTTCGGATGAGAGTTTCATCTGCGACTGATATTGCTTCGGCTAGGCCATCCACAGCATGATCGATGTCTTCGGGGGAATCAAGAACAGGATGCTCCTCGATTCTTGAATCCACCAGGCGTCGAAAAGCGATCTAGTTGACGTTGCAATAATCCTTCCGTATAGATGGAGCAGCAGGATCAATGGTTGTGTTCACTTCACCAATTACTGGAAAGTGATTTGATCCAAGTTCGATGATTGCAGTCGGTTTGGAGATGGCAATGTTCGTGAGGAAGATATCCAGGGTAGAGGGATTTCCAATAGGAGATAGAAACGTTGGGTCATCAGGATGCTGGATGGTGTATTGACCGATTTGTTCGTGGTCCAATAGGAGGTTTCCGTTAGTATTGCGTATGTAGTTTCCCCACTGTTCATGCTTAGCATTAAGATCGCCACCAATGATGAACTTGGAGCTGGTTCGAGTTAGAAGTGTGAACTGTTGAGATAGGCCATTACTTTGAAAGCATTGTTTAGGGCAGTATGCAGCGATGAACCTGATGTTTCCAGTGGTTTGAGATTTAAGTTCAATTCCGATGGCTTCGATTATTTTGGTGTTGAAGTGTGGTAGCGTGGAAAATTCGATGCCTCTCTTTACGAAAACTGCAACCCCACCGCCACGGGAGTTGGAGCGGTCAAGACGGATGATTTGGTGGTCTGGTAATGAAAAATTCATATTGGCTCTCAAGTGGGTTTCTACCAATGCCCCCACATCAGTGTTGTGTTGAGCAATGAAATTTGTGAACTCCAATTTTTTCGCTCGGATAGAGCGGCTGTTCCAAGTTAAGAAGCGAAGATTAGCCATGAAGACGGTTGAGTGTTGTCACGAGGGTCGAGATTTGTTCAGTGAAGGCACGAAGAGCTGACATGAGATCCATCATCATCTGCATCATTGCTGGTATCTGGTTCGGCACGGTGCTTTGGGGCTCACTGTTGAACACTTGTTGAGCAAAAGTGCGCTGAGATTGATGGTAAAAACCAGGCGGAGTTTCTGGGTTTGCAACACGTTGAGACTGGTTCGAAGTGATAGGAAGTGGCGGAAAAGTATCACCGTTGACTGGTACTGGCGGCTTGGGTTTTCGAACGGTTTGGGATCTCTTGGAGGCCTGTTTGCGGATATTCTTGAATTCCTCACGTTTTGGGCACTGTCGGAACGAGGCGCTGTGATCAGCTCCACAATTAGCGCACTTTGGGGTTGTATCTGCGGGAAGAGTGCATTGGGAGGTAGTATGGCCTTGCGAGCAAAGATTACACCTCGGTTTAAGGTTGCAGTTTTTAGCGCCGTGACCGAAATTGAGGCAGCGCTGACACTGTGTAACATCTCTGTTGCCTCCACGATACCTTTCCCATCGGATAATTATATGAAAGAGGCTTCTGACTGCTTCGAGTGCTTTAAGAGTGACTGATCCCTTGGCGAAATGTACTAGGTACATGCAGTCGCGGTATTGTCGGTCGTCTTCTTCCTTTCTGGACATTTGATAAACGTTGATGACTTTCAGATTGTACCGCAAAGCGAGCTCACTCTTGATTTCATTGATGTCAACTAGTGGAAGCCCCCGGATGACAGCTTTGAAAGGTTGGATGCCCTGGATGTCATGCGTAAAAAACTCGATGGAATTGTGGCTCAAGAACAGGCGCATTTTGTTGTAATCGTTCAATGACCGGGTGACAATTTTGGTCCCAAAGCTGGTCATTTTGAGATCCGCATCTAGGCCCAGGCGGCATACTTGTTGGTGAAGTAGGCAGAGTGAAACAGATTTCACCACTAAAGGAGGGAGTTTTGATCCAATTTCGTTTCCCGCAGAGAGCGGAACAGGATTGACGGCAGGAATTACATTTTCCACGGGTACATCTGCTTCTCTCAGAGCATCGTAAATGTTCTCCGAGATAATTTCTTCCGCTCGTGTTCTTTTGCTGTTCTGATTACTGAGCGAATCCGTGCTGGTGTCAGCCTTGCCGGCAGAATGGCGATTTTTGCGCTTTCCATGATCCATCGTGCGGCAAACACAATGGAGGAAGCCAGAGAGCGACGCGAACTATACTAACTAACGAAATAAACACGTCCGTACAGCAAGAAAGTTAGCACGCGAATGACCGTGAACCGAGAACGAAAGAGCTGCGTTTTATTTGCTCTTTCTAGTTCGACTCACTCCTGCGTGTTGAACCCTGATTAGAATACAACTACAGACCCCGCTCGTTTTTGGCAACACGCCCGTAAATTTTATGTTGCCAAAATCGAATGTTGCCAAAATCGAACGGTTTTTTTGTCACTTTTTTTATTTGAAATTTTTATTTTAAATTAGTCAAAATTGATGTAAAACTTTAAATAGGCATAAGTTTTTTCAATTTGGCTCAACTATTTAAGTTTTAAGCAGTAAAACATGAAAAAAATCATGTTTTTACTGTTTAAAACTATTATAATTAAGCCGAATTGAAAAATTTCATGCTAATATTACGTTTTATATTAATTTTGATTAATTTGAAATGAACATAAAAAATAAAAAAGTGACAAAAAAATCGTCTTTTTTGGATGTTGCCAAAAACGAACGGTTTTTTCTCGGATGTTGCCAAAATCGAACGGAGTCTGTATATTGATTAGTGATCGCTAATTGTCACTTTCAACTTCTCAACTTCCCTAACCGGGAAAGTACTCATTTCTCGATGACTAAAATGGTACTTCTTCTCAGAATATCTGGCAACACTGTTATTTATTTGGTAAAAAATCAACGGATCACATGTTGATCCCAATCCCAAGTAACAATTTAAGTTTTATTCCAACCTTAACAGTTCGCTTAAGACTATTTCCTAAAGCTACTTTATAAGCCAAAGCGCATTCTAGGCTATTAGCACAACTACTTTAAAGTTAACATATGGCCAAAAGGGACCATTTTATTAACGTTTTTAAAGCTAATTCTATACGCTATAATAAAACATCCAACAGAATAGTTTTATTCGACCTTATAGACATAGCTTTAAGAAACCTTTCAGAGCCCTCTTCAGACTATCCACAGCTCTTTTAAAACTACGTCGTGGAATCTGATAGGAATTTTACTGTTGGATCTGTGAAATCTGATAGGAATTTTACTGTGGCAGCTGTGGAATCTAATAGAAATTTTACTGTGGGAGCTTTCTGTTCCGTTTTTTCTCGTTTTATCACTTACTCTCCAAGCATTTGATGATAGGTAAAGATTCCATTTAAAATATTTTAAAAATATTCTCATTTTCAATATATCTAAGCCAGAAACTTCCTGCAACCTCAGATTTCTGGTGAAGTATATACGAAATAGCATCAAAACTTAAGCGCGCCTCAAAGAAAATCAAGGTTGACCATATTTTAAGCATTTTTTAAATAAAAAAATTATAATTAAAGGAAAATATGAATTGGCTCAAATGATGCAATTTTTGTTTTACATTGAAATTTATCACCTATACAACAAATAGTACCGTCAACATTGTCAAATTGATGAAAATGTCTAGTTTTAAGTATTAAAGTATTATTTACAGCAACATAGCGTCAGTAATTTCGATTCAATTTCACAATCAACATGGCGCTCAGTAAATTAATATTGAAAATCTTAAGGCAGTTGTAAAACAGTGTTAAGATGGTTTAATGACAGTTAGAAAAATGTGGTAATAAAACAATTTCAATAAACAGTTTTTAAATGGTTTTAAGAAACCTTGAATCACAGCTTCGTTTGACGTTTCTCTAAATGGAATACACGCTCATGATGGATTTATCCATTTTTGAGAAAGAGAAGTTTTTCGCAATAAATGAAAACATTTCGATTTGTTGCTTGGCAAAAGGCATTCATGCAACTTTTTGTTTTGTTTCTTTTCGACTATGAGGATGGTCAATCATCTTTAAATAACAAATAGGTATTGCTATCAAATAATCTCAAACTATTTTGGAATAGAACATTTTCTGTCATCAAAACCCTGGCCTCAAAGCTATATAATAACCCGCATAAATGAGGATTATAACCAAATGATTTTTGAAGCGTAATAAAACGCTTAGCAAACGATTATTGAAATTGTAAAAACATTGCCTGAATCGTGAATTCCGAAATGATTGAATTTTGAATTTGTAGTTAGGTTATGTAAGACAGTTAAAAACTGTTAAAACAGTTGTATGGGAAAACAATTGGAAGCGATAAAAGGATTCTTTAAAACGTCCTTCGGATGTTTTGCTTACTATTACCAGAACTGCCTTACGCTTTAAATAAATCGTTATTTTCAATGATCGGCCAATGCTAGTGGTCTTCATTCTGAATACATCATCTGAAACTTGTTGAGGCTGATTTAGAATGAGCATTTTCGCTTGTGATGAAACTCAATTTCTCAGTCTTTGCTGAGTTGAAGCCGGTTTCTGCAGTCTTCCAGAAATTTTCAAGGACGGTTTATCTGAAAATAATTTTGTTAGTTCTGGATTGGATAACGTAAATAAAGATCAACTTCGCATTGAGAGACAGAGATGGATAAATAAAACAAGTAATTTGATAGGCGTACTTGTAAATGAATTTTCTAATGGATTTATTCTTATCGAATCACAAAAACCGTTTATTCACAGTGGGCTTTTATTCGAACCCTGAGAATTGAACGAATAATGATGTGGACTGATTTGCGGTTGTTTTGAAATTTGAATGCGGATACAACAAAGTTGTTTTTATTTTTAAGATGAATTTAGCTGTTTTAATTTATATCATTTGAAAGCACGTTTTTCTCAATTTTGTGTGATAATCCTTTCAAAAAAGGTTATGCTATCTCAAAAAGAGGTAAAAAAGTTTAAGCGTGTATACGTTCTTCTCGATTGTCAAATCATCTGTCACTTAGTTTTATCATGCCTACATCCAATGTTCCAATAAATCAGTTTTTCAACTTGGCTTGAACGCTAGTTTTAAAAGCGCATTGAGCGCATTATTAAAATCTTTACCAAAGCTCTTATAAAAACAGGAAAGTATGTGTTTTATTGAATCTTTAGCAATACTTTTGCAACTTTTTTACAACACTCTTAAGATAGTGTTTTATTCAAGTTTTAGCAAAACTTTCAGGGCTCTTTTAAAACACACGATAAATGAAGCATTTCCTATGTTACAATAAAACCGTTTTAAAAATGGGATGCCATCGAAAAGTCTTCATAAAACAATATTAAAACTCAAAAAAGCCAATTGGCTTGATCTGTGTTACTTGGGAATGATTAAAAGTTTAAAAAACGAGTAAAAATTTAATATAAATAGACTACACAAAGTACACTGTTCTAAACGTATTTTTTTTTCTTCTGAATAAATCCCTCTATGCATCGAAATCATAGTGTTCAGAAAATCGGTTGAACGTCCTGATAACACCGATCAATGCACTATTAGCGCCGTAGTTGTTCTGACGAAGAGGAGTGTAGAACTGAAGATTTCGGTTTCGTAGTCCTTGGGGTCCAACACCTAGATTAACTGATTCCAAAAGCGGAGGACAGTCAATCCTAGAGGCCAGGATATCGGAGATAAGCAAGGCACATGTGGCTACTCGCCGGGCTTGTAGCGTGTCTACACAGCAAAAATTATTTTCTGTAATTTTACGGCAAATATCCTGTAACAAAAAGGAGCAGGACATTTACCGCAATTTTACAGGTCGAAAAAAAATCACAGGACATTTATTTTTACGTGAGCATATTTTTTCACACGCTGTTTTAAAATTACAGTACTGTAATATTTAGTTCATAGAATTGAATTTAATGTCAATTAAAAAAAAGAATCAACTTTTTTTTCGATGAAATCAAAAACATGAAAATATGTTCAAACAATACTTTATTATCTTAAAAAACCGATATCACAACTACAATATGCAAGCGTTTTTTTTTTGTAAAACTCATAGTTGAGACACACTATGCGTGATGTTTTTTTTTATAAATTGCGTTGGGCTTTAGTTTCTTTTCTAGATCAATTGTAATTTAGTCCGTCATCTTTCCCTTCGTATCGACAATGTCTTTGTCACCCGCAACCCTAGAAGCCGCTATAGGAACCACAAATAGATCGTCCAGCACGACCGTATGACAATGGCTGACATCTTTGTAAGGTTCATTCTATTGAGCCTAGCCTGAGGTCGATTCACCAGGAAGTTAATTCACGGCAAATGAAGTTTTTCCTCCATGAATTTGCCACCCACGCACAAGAAAATCAGCGGTTAGTTCCAAGCCACTGAGGTAATCTGAAAGTAAACATAAGAAAAACTTCAATAATTTCTGTACAATTATGCACCTTTTAAGCGATTCAATATGCAATATGCACTGGTAGAAGTGCAAAGCAGGCAGCAATGAAATGAAAGTTTTCCTTAAATATAAAAAAAAAACAATTAAAAAAACATATTTCATGATTTTAATAAGTGAAAGTAATTCGGTCTTTTTTGCAATTGCCTCGGTGTTCCTTATTTGAGGCGCTTGGGATCAGAGGGGTGCAAGGGCCTAGTTTAGAGAAAACGCGCTTCAAAGTTGTGAAGGTGCTCGATATTTCATATATTTTTCGAATTCGAGCAGTTTTTATTCAATCTAAAAAGTGTTCAAATAAAAATTATACACATTCGGGTTTTCACCAGATGTACATTGAAACATGAAAAATCGTTAGATATACATAACTCCAAAATGATAATTTTGGACTTGCACCCCTCTGATCTTGAGGGCCTCATTTGATATATTTCCAATTGTCCAATACGATCAAATATTGTCAAAGCTTTGAACAGCGTCATTATATTTTAAATAAAATACAAACGGCAGTCTACAAATGCGCTTTTTAAAGTGATAACAAAAAACCGGGAACAATTCCACCAAACTTACTTTGAATATGTTAAGTAATTTGTTCACCTTAATAAAAAAAAATCTGAACTCACCTCCATTTGAACTTGAATGCGTCAGCTGCTGGAGGTAGTGAATATCTGCGCAAAATTTTTCTTTGCCAGTATAGATGAATAAAAACGCAAATTTTCATCCTGATTCCATCCAGAACGTTGTTGCTGCTGCTGCTGCGGGGGGATTACCAAGGCGAAGGCAAACTGGTTCCTTTTGCGGCTACGGATTTGTATTTAAACTCCAGAGAGGTAGCAGCATAGCGATCTAAAAGAGGAAAATCAATATTATAAAAAGCTGGTTTTCGTAAAATTTTAAGTCAACAAATTTGTATAAACAAAAATGCAAGCAGCTTTTCATCTCCGTTAAAGGGCTGCTTTCAATCATTAGGCTTCTATCAGAAATGCAGCTTGTTTCTCACCGAATCCCGGGCCATGAGCTAGACTGAAAATGGATGGCTCATTCCTCACTTCGTCGTTTCCTTTTTTGTCGAGAAGCTCCAGAATAGTTAGAGGTCTGGAATTACAATTTTGATTCAGTTATGCGAAGACATAATGGAATTTTGTGGAGAATACATACCTTTGGACGTACATTGCCTGAATCCCGCCTCGACTGTCGAATCCAAAAACATGATCCATGGCCACTTTGACTGTAGCAGGATAAGTTACGGTCATAACCGGAACTTTTCCGTTTCAATGGTGTCCGGATTAACCGAGACAGTTCTACATTCACCATCTGGGATACTACACCGGCTTATTTGTACGCGAAAACCGCGATTACGGACCAAGACCACAGAACCGATTTTTGATCCAAAGCACAATAACAGCTGATGCAGGAGTGGCAAAGAATGCAAACAAAAATAAAACAACAGAGAACCGAATCAAAACAAAAAAGTTGTCTCACCTGCTCTTTTGACGTTTCTTTTTCGGAGACTAACTGGGATGCCAGACGTACTTGAAGTTTTTAGTCTGCAATTGAAAATTATTGCACGGCTCGTAATTTTACGGCACGTAATTTTTTCCGACCTGTAAAACTACGACAAATGTCTTGCTTCTTTTTGTTACAAGGCAATTGCTGTAATTTTAAATGATTTTCAATTTTAATTAAATGTTTTTTGAATTACAGGTTGATTTATATTACAGGCGAACATTTTCAATGACACGTAATAGTCAAAATTTTTTTCTGTGTAGGCTAATGAGGTTGCAGCGGTTCTCGTAGCTTGGAAGGTGGAACGGGCAGACCAGTTTAAATAGAGCATATCGTATAAAACGTCGTTGTGAAGCTTCGATCCGATCAGCGCCATTCTGATAGAAGGGGCTCCAAACAGCCGACGCGTACTCCAGAATGGAGCGAACTAAGCTGCAGTAGAGGCTTTTCAGGCAGTACACGTCTTTATAATCCTTCGTCACGCGGAATATAAAGCCCAAACATCGGGAAGCTTTATCAACTATGTAGTTAGTATGCATCTTGAAGTCAAGTTTCTGATCAAGAACCACACCTAAATCTTTTATGTGGTCCACTCGAGTGATTACTCGGCGTACGCGAGTTTTGGTCCATCAAGCAATACGAGAGCGTCATTGAAATAAATGAGAAAAACAATCGGTCCTAGGTTGCTCCCTTGCTTGGCTCCGGATGTAGCAGGGAACTGTCTGGATAACGAATCCGCAGATTTAAAGGCTTGCTTTCTTCCAGTAAGGACATAATGAACCACATATACCTAGACGTTCGAGTTTTGCAATAGCAATTTCATGATTGACCTTGTCAAAGGCAGCGGTCAGGTCGGTATAGACAGCTCTGTCTAGCGATGCATGAAATATTCGTTCGATAGGATACAATAAATGAATCATGAAGCGTTTCAAAAAAGTTGCGGGTATTCCGTCCGGGCCAGAGGAAAGAGAGTTTTTTATCTTAGCAGCATGGTTGCCGAAAAAATTCTGTGTTTTTGACAAAAAAAAATTCTCGAATTCTGTGATTTGAATCTAAAATTCTGTGACGGTTTTCTGTGACGCTTTTTCTATGTAGTTTATAGGGAAATCATGTCAGACATCAACAAATCTTAATTTCTTACAGTTTCAATTGACATAAAAATCAACTTTCATTACCTTGTTTCATATTTTCATGAATTATAGTTAAAAACAAAAAGTCTAAAATGACGAAAAAAAATTGAAATTTTGGAAATCTGTAAATTATGTGAAAATTTAAAAAAACCTGTGATCTGTGACACAGATTCTGTGACGAAATTTTGCTCAAAATTTTGTGATAATACAGATTTTTCTGTGATTTCGGCAACTTTGCTTAGCAGTCGCCTTCAAAATGGTTTCCTCTTCTATTGCAATGTTGTTTAGAGATGAGTTCAGGGAAAGGACGTTCCGTTTCAAATTTTTGAAGGCCATTGCGTTGTATGCAGAGTAGTGCTTGGGAATCCTGACGTTCTATTCGGAAAAATTGGTCCGGATCAATAGTACATTCCAATTCTGTTAAAAGACCCGGCGCTTGGTGTCGTCGCTCAGAAGCTATGGAGGACAAAAAAAAATGTAAGTTTTGTTCTTGCTTTTCAATTTTAATTAAGTTCATAGGACACTGATACTGAAAGTAAACTCACCTTGGTACTACGGAAACAACTTGCGCCCCACATCCGGATAGCTCTTGTTCATATCCGGATAGCACTACTGGTCAGCTGCCCGTCGCTTTCTCCTTGGCAGAGATATTTTTCAACATTGTTGGAATCTCCTCGGAGTTGCTAACCAAGAAATGGAGAAAACAAATTTTGCATCTGTGAATCAACTTAGTACTCTGATAAGAAATTAATCATGGAACTCTACAAAAAAAACACAACACTTTCGGTGGCTCAAAGATACTTAATTTGTAACTTTTAGTCCAGTTAATTTTGAGATATACAATGAATTTCGGTATTTCTTGATTTAGATTTCTTCGCGGTCCAAAAAAGCCGAACAATAATTAAAATCGAAAGATGCATAATGATGCTGCAAAAATTAAGGGACTAAATTTTTTTAGCACTACTTTTATAAATTTAACTAAAAAAAAAATAGCCTTCCTTCAATCTACTAGGCCCTCGCGCTATTCCCGTTTTATTTTTCCTTAAAACTTTACTGAAACAAAATGTTTAAAAAAAATCACAAACCACTACCACCCCCCAAAAAAAACAAAAAAACGCTCAAATGTCAAATTGTTCTGATTAAATCATCGACCAGTGAGCAGGTATAAAGTTTGGTTTCAATACAATGATCAAAACTTTTTTTTAAGTCTTAGAGAGAGTTTTGCATTGGATAAGTTTACAAGTTTTACCAAACTAAGCATTCCTCATCTATGAAACAATAACTTTGTTGATTTTGTTTTGTTCCGGCACGAATTTTTATCATAAACGATTAAAAATCTTTTCAAAAAGTGCCCATTTTTCTGTCGAAAAGTAAAAAAATGCTGCAGCGAATTTCTATTTGCTGACCTAGCTTTAAAACATCTGATTATCGAAATGTTTTTGAAATTTATTCGACGGGATGGATTGATTACAGAAATAACAATGAGCTTTGAAGTAGTTCTCATAATTAAGACATGTGGAAATCTTAGCTTCTATCTAAACTTATGACTCAATAATTTTGTTATCATCCAATTTTTCATTTCTTACAACAAACTGTACAATTTTTTGTTATTTTTTCATCAAAGTATTCACTCAAGAAAGCATTTCGGAAAGCTCCACACCGCCTTGCTGCCAAAATTGGCTAACCACCAAAAAAGTTCTTAAAAACATGCAATAAATATTGGCCGGCCAAGCCGAGGTCTGCCCTCTTGCCTAGCGAACCCAACAAGAGGCTTCCAATGTTCCGGTTCAAAAGCGTTGTTGGCTTTTCCTCTTCATTTTTTCGGTCTTTCTTGCTCAAGAATTAGCCAAATTGAAAAACTACTTCACGGTGAGATGGTGGCTAGCAGTTGAGGCTTTCGGGTCGCCGAAAATTGTTCCTTTTCCTTAACTTGACTTTTCTTTTAGCGAAGAAGGATTTCCTTCCTCCGAAAGGCCAGTCATTAACCTATAAGAACCGGTTACGCCTTTTGTTGGTCCCTCTTTCTTCGCCGAAAAGATGGATTGAGTTTTGCAGTTTTCTCAGAATTTTTCCCGAAATGCAGTCGGTCGTTTTGTTTGTTACGAGAATTTCGGTTCCACATTGCATCGGGCCGTTTATCTGGCCGAAATAAAAGGCGTGCGGAAAAGTGTTCGCTAAGTGTGCAGTAAATTTTCCGAAATGTATTGGCTTTTCATTGGGGCAGGCTTGGCGAGTTGCTACCGAGAATTATGTTTGTTGAGAAGTATCCATCTTGATTGTTGTAATTTTGGATTTGTTTGCTATACTTAAGAGTAACGTGATTGTAAATGCGAATTCTGAATCTGAATTTGAATTCTGAATCTGAATCCTCAATCTGAAATCTGAATCTCTATTCTGAATCTGAATTCTGAATCCGAATTCCGAATCTGAGTTCTGAATCTGAATTCTGAATCTGAATCTGAATCAGAATTCTGAATCTGAATTCTGAATCTGCATTCTGAATCTGAATTTTGAATCTGAATTCTGAATTCTGAATCTGAATTCTGAATTCTGAATCTGAATTCTGAATCTGAATTCTGAATCTGAATTCTGAATCTGAATTCTGAATCTGAATTCTGAATCTGAATTCTGAATCTGAATTCTGAATCTGAATTCTGAATCTGAATTCTGAATCTGAATTCTGAATCTGAATTCTGAATCTGAATTCTGAATCTGAATTCTGAATCTGAATTCTGAATCTGAATTCTGAATCTGAATTCTGAATCTGAATCCTGAATCTGAATTCTGAATCTGAATTCTGAATCTGAATTCTGAATCTGAATTATGAATCTGAATTCTGAATCTGAATTCTGAATCTGAATTCTGAATCTGAATTCTGAATCTGAATTCTGAATCTGAATTCTGAATCTGAATTCTGAATCTGAATTCTGAATCTGAATTCTGAATCTGAATTCTGAATCTGAATTCTGAATCTGAATTCTGAATCTGAATTCTGAATCTGAATTCTGAATCTGAATTCTGAATCTGAATTCTGAATCTGAATTCTGAATCTGAATTCTGTATCTGAATTCTGAATCCTTATTTTTAAATTTAAATTGAACTGTTTAAACAAGATCTTTTTCACGTTCACTCGATATGTTAATCGAGCTTCAAGCAATAAATTCTGTGAATTGAAAAAAACTAATTCTAGTTTTATGAGTTTAAACCGTCCAACTCAACCGTCTCAAACTTTTAAATTTATTTCTAGAGCAGCATTTATCATTCCTCAAGATCCAGCAAACGCACAGAGGCCAAGATAAAACTTAAAAATAGCTCAACATCTGCCCCATTGAGAGTTACCCACCTGGAAGAATTTACGGGAAGATGTTTCTCCAAGCCTCCCACTTTTCCCTTGCCCCGGATTGGCTATGGGAAAATCGCCCACTTAAGCACCAGCCAGAAACATCCGGCAGAGAGCCAAAGTGGAAATTAATTATGGAAACGGGAAGAAGGATTGCTGCAACTTCGGTTGTTTTTCGTAGGTTTTTTCCTCCCTTTACTTTCTTTCCTGGCGCTTCCGGAACACAACTGATGAAACAACAAAACCACCTCCCTCCATCCAGAGCTACCATCTAAGTAAATTCGACCCCTCGTTGTTTTCCAACAATCATCCGGAAGTTATGATATGTAGCCAGCGCTCGGTGCTTGATGTTGTGCTGTTTCTCTGGGTCCGGATGTGAACCTGATGAAAAATTAAAACCCTTAAAAGCAATCGGGTTTCGGAGTTCCGGAATTTCTCGTCCCGATCCCGGGGCGGCCAGCAGGTCGAGATGCACAAAGCTGAGTATAGGTGCTCCAGTATACAAACCGACCGACCGACCGACGTTATGGTTTCGAAAAGTTTCCAATTGTTTTCCAGGTGAGGCTCCAGGGTTGAATTTCTTCGTTCTCGTTTAACGAGTTATGCACTATGGGATGAACAAATAGAAGTTATTTAAAGATTCATTGCGAATCGTTATAAAATTTCACTAATTTTTTTTAAATAACATAAGAACAATTATTTTTTATTAGGAAGGTGTTCAAATCAATCCGAATCATGTGGAGAAATATTATCAGTCTTAGCTCTCAGACACTTTTTTTATCAGGTTGGTAAAATTGTTGATTATCTTTAAGATAGTCGATGAATTCCTTTGAATACTATGGCTATCTATTACTATGGCTGAATTTCAAAAGAACTTTCAAGGTTTTTCAATACATGTTTAAAAAAAAATAAGTGAAAAAATGGCAAATATATTGATGTGAACTTTTTATTCTCAATGATTTGTGATATAGCCACAGCCCCTTGATATTTTTTTCAAACAACCATTTATTTCCATAACTAACACATCAGCCCCCTAGCATCATGGGTTCCAAACAATTGGTGCGGATAAAATTAAGATTATTTATTTATTTACATAGTTTTCCGTCCCATGACATAACATGATGAACATTATTCCTAAAATTCACTCGGTCCATGGTAACCGTTCTCCCAAATTTTTCGGTCATCCCACATTGGAAAGATTGCGCTCCACTTGGTCTAACCACCCAGCTCATTGCACCCCTGCACGTCTCGTTTCTACCGGATTCGTAGCGAACGCCTGTTTTGAAGGGCAGTCCTCCGGCATACTAGCAACATGTCCTGCCCAGCATATCCAGCCAGCCTTCACCACCCTCTGGATACTGGGTTCGCCGAAAAGTCGTGCGAACTCGTGATTCATCCTTCGCCTCCACACTCCGTTCTCCTGCAGCCGAGATGGACAAAATCTTCGGCTATCTCCAGCTCGTCGCCGTCGATCGTGGCTTTTCTATTACTAGACAAGCGGGCTCGGTCGGTCTCTTGGTCATGGGCAGGGTTGGTCGACTCTTCTCAAACAACAAAGAGCCGGGAGAAACCAACACTGTTTTCAGTTCGGCTTCCGAGTGTAATCCTCTTTCGCTGATCGTGCTCCACTCGTTACCCGAGTTTACACGAGCTGTAAGTGACTCGGACGGCAAGTGTGAGAGCATTTGCATCCGAGTGGGAGAAAGAGAATTCTAAGCAAAGAGCGCCCTGTGTTTCAGTCATACACCTCAGAGTAAATAAGAAAAAAATATTTAGACTCCCACCACACCACACAACGTAGAAAAAATATAAACAATTTCTACTCCGCTACCATGCCTACTGCTGTTAGCTGTTTTGAATTTTTTTTTTTGCAAAAGGTAGCGTTCGAAGAAGAGGTGACAGGTGGTTTCATCAAAAAATTAGGACACCGCGAAGAACAAAAACCAGAATTTTTCAGGACCCCAGTAGATTGGTGGAAATGAAATGAAGCTCTTCTTAGATTGCATAAATTAAGGCGAAATAGCGGTGCAATATACGCCTTAACTTATGCAGTAGAAGAGATATGAAGTTAGGTGGCTTTTAGTTTATACCGAAAAACACTGTTCAAATATCATCTGAACCGAAGATTACCATTGGTTTAAGAGGTTAAACTGTTTTTATTGCAAAATCAATTGCAATCAAGATCAGGACGGCTTCTAGAAAATCAGTACACCGCTGGGAGCTTTGATTCGAAAAGTAGCATCTTTTCTCGTGAACGTACCAATAATAAACTGAATTAGCTCTCGAATTATCCTCAGCACATTGCGCAACAGATTTTTCCGGAGAAGGGAATTCTCTTCATCAGCGGATATTAATGCTCTTGCTCACTCTTATGTGTTGACAATCTCACTCTTCATTTCAGTGCGATTTATCTCTCCCCGCACCGATTGAGGGAGCAGACGAAAAACATTGCACTCTCTTTCACTGGACAAGCCGATCTGAGGAGTTTTGCCACCCATGGTCATGGGCAGATTAATCATCAACCCAATCCTTTCTGCTTCGCGTTTCAGTTTGCGGTAGATCTCCTCCACCGCCGTAGTTGATCTGCCGACTATATCAATGTCATCGGCAAAGCAGATAAGTTGACTGGATCTGTTGAAAATCGTGCCCCGCATTTCGCCCACCGCTCGTCGAATAACACCGTCTAGCGCCACGTTGAACACCATGCAGGATAGACCATCACCTTGTCGAAGCCCTCTGCGCGATTCGAATGAACTCGACAATTCACCCGAAATCCGCACACAGCACTGCGTTCCATCCATCGTCGCCTTGATCATTCTAATCAGCTTCCCGGAAAAGCCGTTCTCGTCCATGATTTTCCATAGCTCGTTACGGTCGATCGTGTCGTATGCGGCTTTGAAGTCGATGTTGGATGTGCGTATGGACTTGGTGTTCACGGCATTTTTGGAGGATTTGCCGTAATGTGAATATCTGGTCCGTCGTAGACCGTCCCTCCATGAAGCCGGCATGATGACTTCCCACGAATCTGTTTGCTTGCGGCGTTAGGCGGCGGAGTAGGATTCAGGACAACACTTTATAGGTGGCATTGAGGACAGTGATCGCTCGGTAGTTCTCACAGTCCAATTAGTCGCCCATCTTGTAGATGGGGCATATTACCCCCTCCTTCCACTCCTCCGGTAGTTGTTCTGTGTTCCAGATCCGGACCATCAACCGGTGTGTAGGCAATCGGCCAACTTATGCGGGCCTATTTTGATAAGTTCAGCTGCGATGCCATCCTTCCCAGCCGATTTGTTGCTATTCAGCTGACAAATGGCTTCCTCAACCTTCACTCATCGTTGGTTCCTCTACGTCATTGGCTACGCTGGCTATGTATCTTTCCCCACCACCTTGATTGCTTATATATACGCCGTTCAGGTGTTCCTCGAAGTGCTGCTTCCACCTTTTGATCACCTCACGATTGTCCGTCAGGATGCCTCCGTCCTTATCCCGTTACATTTCGGCTTGCGGCACGAAGCATTAGTGGGGTTCGTTGAGCATCTGATAGAACTTTCGTGTTTCTTGGGAACGATACAGCTTGGAAAAGACTTGCTGCCTTTTCCGGTGTCGAAGATTTTCAACGTTTCTACGGGTGCTTCTATGCACCTTTGCCGTGTGGCGTTCTCTTAGCCCATCACCCTCCTACACTCCTCGTCGAATCAGTCATTCCATCTAGTTCGTTCCACATGCACGATGACGTTTTCCGCAACGCCTTCGATGGCTGTCTTGATGGTATCCCAACAGTCCTCGGGAGAGGCTTTGTCAAGCTCGCCTTCTGCTTGCAGCGCTGCTTCGAGCGATTGCGCGTAGTCTATCGCGACCTCAAGTTGCTTCAGTCGTGCGATATTCAACTGAGACGGGCGTCGGTTTCGTATGTTGTTCACTACGGAGAGTTTTGGGTACATCTTTACCTTCACAAGCTAGGCAGATCTAAGAAGGCCTTGATCGAGTGCAGTCGTGTTTTTCTAGCTCGTGGAATTTTTTGCGCTAGAACTTTTGGGAAAGTGATAATTTTTAATAGTAATTTCTTATTGTAGTGAAGTCCGTTTTATCCGAAAAGTTTTTCGACTGATTGAAGTAATGAAGACAGTGTGGCTTTTTGTTTCGGTTGTGAAAGTTTCATCGAAAATTTCGTGTTAAAGATTTAATAAATTTTAAATTTTAAGCAATTTGATAAAATTGGTTTGTTTGAAGTGCGCGAGGGAGTTAAATTGTGGATAGACTCTGTGTTGAAGTTGTGTACCAGAAATTTTTTTCAATCAAAGTGTCTTAAGCATAAAATTAAGTGCGGACAGATATGGATCATCAAGTGAAAAAATGTCTTTATTTGATTTCGTTCGAGCCATTAGAAACAAAGGTGGAAATGTGTTCCAGTCATATGCTGATGTCGTTTAAACCTTTCAAAATGGTGGGTTCGTTCCTTTTTATTCTTGTTTTCAATGTCATTTTCATGTCCCCAAACAACAATGTTTCAAATAGTTGATTCGTGAAAAGTGATTTGGTTTATTATTTTATTCGTTGAAATGGGTTGATATTGGATTTGAAAAGAACATAGAAGTGTATTGTCTTACATGCACTGGTGTAAGTCTGTTTTTTTTAAATATTTTTTCTTCTCCGTCATAGCTTGCTTTGCTGAGATGCGACCGTATGAGTTATTCGCTATTTGTTGTTTGTAATGCAGAAACGGCGAAGCCTTTGGCTAAATCTGGCTCCTATATTTGAATGGTACATATGTATAATGTATAATATTTATGCCCATTGAAAGTTTTCAACAACTTGAACCTCAATGGACCTCATCGAATATGGAAATTCAAAAGTCATCAACCATTCCTTCCTACATAGAGAAATAACAAGTTAGGAAAAAAATATTTTGAATTTTTTTTTATGAGCAATGAATAAATGTAATTAGGTAAGAACTTTTATATTCATCCACATTATTTTTATAATAGTTTTTGGCATCGAAATCTTTAAACAAGGAAACTATTTTAAAGATTTAAGTGCTCTATTAATCATATTTTTTCTCTTTTAACTCTTATATTGGCGCTATAACCATAGTCGATGACCCAAGATGATTGTTCAAAGGATTCAAAGTTAATATTAAATAAACACGGGAACGTAAAGGAGTGTATCGAAAATTAACTACAAACATATTTGTGCCTTCTACTTACTAACGCGTGAACGCGCACAACTGTGCTCACCTGTATATAGCATCTTGATCTGTCAAGAGTGAACCAGCGCTTTGTTTATGTCTGAAACATTCGTTTCTCCCAAAATGTTGCGGATTAAAAAAGAAGTTAAAATTTGTGTGTTGGACACTTGGATGCGAGAGAAGGGCATCTCGATGAATGAATTGGCTAAACGTTTCGGCATTCATCCGGCAAGCGAAAAATCCATCATCCACAAGTTTGGAGAACACTATACGTTTCATGATTTACCAAGAAGAGGCAGAAAATCAGGAATCCAAATCTGGACCGTAAGGTAATCAACCACATCAACCGGAATCGATCGATATCCATACGAGATTTGGCGAAAAAAGCTGGGACATCGATCGGAATGGTACAGCGGATCAAGAAGCGGAAAAACCTGAAGACATACAAGAAGCAGAAAGTGTCCAAAAAAACGGCTGTACAAAAATCGCGAGCCAAAACCAGAGCCCGGAAGCTGTATCATCGGATTTTACAGAAGCCAGATGCGTGCATTCTCATGGACGATGAAATTTATGTTAAAAAGGATTCCAGTACTCTTCCGGGACCAAAATTCATCACTGCAGCTATTGGGGAGAATGTGAGTGACCACGAGAAGTCGATTGAGGTAGGGAGATTTTTTTTTATTATCTGACGGGTTTGCGCCGGGGGTCTCAGATTTTCCCCAAAATTGAAAATTTGGTTCATTTTTGCGACTTAAAAACACATGTATTTTTTCAGATTTCTAACATTTTTATTTTTTGAGTTAGCTTCGGTTAGATTTTTTTGAAAATAAAAAATAACCATTTTTTAAAGCTACATAACTCTGTTGTTTCTCAACGGAAATTATAAAATAGCACATCAAAATGCATTGAAATTTTATCAGATTTCCAAATAGAATAGTTGAAAAAAATTAAATAATAACCTTCAACATGAAAAGTTGTAAATAAACTTTAAATGGCGTCTAAAAGTACCGTCTGCACCACCGAATATTTTGCAAAAAATACCATTGTGTAGCTCGATTTATGATGCAACTTTCATCTGAAGACACCAAAGTGGGCCATCAACACCTTGAAGAGTTATGAAAGAAATAATGACAATAAATCTCTTTTTTTGCATCGAAAACAAACAATGGTCGAACAACTGCACTCACATATGGAGATAGCAAGCACTTCTAACAACATGGAAACAAAAGAACTTATCAAAGCTGCTAAAAATCACTATTTTTCCGTCCTTTTCAGACTGCCCCTACTCGCATAACAGTCCCATATGATTTTTCGTCATTTTAAGTCAACATAAGGCTTCAACATAAAAGACTAAAACAAGAGGGTTTGATCTAGAAATTTCGAAAAAAAAAAATATCAATTCGTGGCTGTTCTATATGAAATATACCTGAATAACAGTCCCATATGTGAAATACCACGGATTTGGTTACTTTTCAATGTTTCTTTCGGCGAAATAGTCTTTGGTTTATTGCTTTGAATCATTTAAACATTTTTTTAACCCATGACTTGTTGTCGAATGATGCACACTAGTTTTCGAAGGTAGGGCTGACTTTCTTAGGGATGACTTCCTGAGCGAAAAACTATCGGATTCAATCAAAAATCGTAAAAAGATTCAACTTACTATGTGGAATTCATGGTATTTTTTTGCAAAAGTATGTTTCTTTTTCTGACAATTGCAATTAGAAGTTCAAAAATGATCAAAATTAAGTCTTAGAAAGTAGCTTGGTGAGAAAAATATATTTTGTATGGGACTGTTATGCTAGTTGATTCGAAAAAGGTGTTTCAAGTATGGTCGATTAACAGTCCCATAATGAATAAAAATGGTGCTCTCGACCTTACCAATAACCCAATTTCGAAAATTTCAGGCCTAACGATTTATTATGACAACCTAGAAACGATTTTCGTTTATGCTGAAAGTGGTGGTCACAATTTAAAAATATATTCCAAAACAGAAAAAGCTGATTGTTTCGCTTGCTTATTTTTGTATATGGGATTGTTATGAAAGAAGGGGCGGTAGATTGTTGCAGCTTAACTGACTTCATGTTATATCTAAAAATCTAATAACGTATTCGATTATGCCCAGTTTTGCACCAGGTCACAACAAGTTATGCACATTTTACTGTCATTTTTAGAAGTTTATGCGATAAGTTTTGCATCCGTAATTCCCCAGATTTGATTTAAAATGGACGGTGGAACACTGAAGATTCGTTTGTGAGCGATTGAGGTAGCAAAACACTGACGATGAATTATGTTCGTTCTAGTACGGTAAACCTCAAAACTGGGCGAATGTAGAAAACGAATACGGTAAAAGTATCATATTTTCATCATTTTACAACCTGGGCTGGCCATACTGAGCTCATTGATTATTTCTACAACATTTGTGCCACTTTCTCATACTTTTTTGATCAATGTGAAAGGATTTTGGTGTCCAGTGCTATTTTTAATCACATTTTTGTGATCCCAAACACAAGAACTGAACCTTCTACTATTGGCATTGATTATGCTTCACAATGATCTTTGATCGAAAAATTAATAAGTTATATAGTATATGACCAGGTTGTAAAAGCAACATTCCCATTATTAGTTATATCACATAAACAATACGATACTCAGAATTTTGGTGAAAATTTAAAGTCAGTTATGCTGCAAACACTCTACAAAGCACGAAAAAGTAGTGTTTTTTACCTGCTTTGATAAGTTCTTTTGTTTCCATGTTGTAAGAAGTGCTTTCTATCTCCATATGTGAGTGGAGTTGTTCGACCATTGTTTGTTTTCGATGCAAAAAAAGAGATTTATTGTCATTATTTCTTTCATAACTCTTCAAGGTGTTAATGGCCCACTTTGGTGTCTTCAGATGAAAGTTGCATCATGAATCGAGCTATACAATGGTATTTTTTGCAAAATATTCGGTGGTGCAGACGGTACTTTTAGACGCCATTTAAAGTTTATTTACAACTTTTCATGTTGAAGGTTATTATTTAATTTTTTTCAACTATTCTATTTGGAAAGCTGATAAAATTTCAATGCATTTTGATGTGCTATTTTATAATTTCCGTTGAGAAACAACAGAGTTATGTAGCTTTAAAAAATGGTTATTTTTTATTTACAAAAAAATCTAACCGAAGCTAACTCAAAAAATAAAAATGTTAGAAATCTGAAAAAATACATGTGTTTTTAAGTCGCAAAAATGAACCAAATTTTCAATTTTGGGGAAAATCTGAAGACCCCCGGCGCAAATTGTCAGATAATAAAAAAAAATCCCCGTAGACAAATTTGGCCAGAAAGTGCTTATGTGGCAGGCAATCTGCTCCTGTGGATTGAAGTCGGCGAGTTTCTTTACAAAAGGAGCAATAAATGCCGATATCTACCAAAAGGAGTGTTTACAGAAAAGGTTGCTGCCACTATATAAGAAACATACGACTCCACCATTGTTCTAGCCGGATTTGGCATCAGCTCACTACGCTAAATCCACTCTTAGATGGTTTGAGGATAACGATGTAGATTTCGTTGAGAAAGATATTAACCCACCAAACTGCCCCCAGCTTCGCCCCATAGAACAATATTGGGCTATCGTCACGAGAGTTTGCAAGGATAGTAAGGCCAACAGCACCACGGCGGTTTTCAAGAAAAATTGGAATGCTGCGGCCAAGAAATGTGTTCAATCAGCTGTACAAAACCTAATAAAACGCGTCAAGTGGAAAGTCTGAGAATATTACCAATAATTACTTTTTTACTTGTATTTCTTTATAAACTGTAAGAATAAGCTTTTTAAAACACTTCCGAATCACTTGTTTGAATCATCAATAAAATCAATAAAATGAAAAAAGTGTGTTTAAAACTTATTTTCGAGACACTCTTTATGATACTGTTGTCCACGTTTCTTCCTCCCTTGTGTTCCAGTTGTCTTTGAGTGCAATACTGCCCAGTGGGCCCGGCCGTGATGCTGACCGGAATGCTGACAAGATTTTGCTGTGTATGTATCATAAGCAAGCATCTCTACCTTCACGAGCTAGTGGTCTGGCTCGAAGTTGGTGCCTCGACAGGATCTGACGTCGATGATGACCGGGTAGTGCCGGCTGTCTATCAAAACGTGGTCGATCTGTAATAACGTTTGGTACGCTGATATCCAGGTGTACTTGTGTGGGAGGCGATGCTGGAAAAAGATACTGCTTACGGTTATTCGTTTGGAGTCGGTGAAATATATAAATCTGAGGTCGTTTTTGTTGGTCAGCTGGTGCCCGCTGAACCTTCTAATTGTCGGTTTATATTCCTCCTCCTGGCCGACGTGAACGTAAACATCCCCGATGATGATTTTGATATCATGTTTTGGGCTGCCGTCGTATTCACGTTCCAGCTTCGCGCAGAATTCATCTATGTCGTCACCTGTAGAGTAAAGTGGGGCAAGAGTACGCACTTAGTTGTGTACTTATTGTATCTCTTTAAACAAAAAAGTATCGATCATAGTAATTAAACCAAATTAAAGTAAGGCTCTTTACCTTGATTGTATGACGCAAAAAGTTTTGATAACGTTTTTAAACAATGATAAAAAATCATATTTTTCAAAAACTACCAAAGCGTACACTTACCCCCCCAGTGGGGCAAGAGTACGCATGAGGTGGGGCAAGAGTACGCATAAAATAAGCTCATTGTATTTCATTCTGGTCCGGTGTAAGTGAGGTCTTGAATCATTATAATCGTTTATTAAACAAAACAAAACCTTTATTTCACAAACAATAGTTAAAATAAAACAGTGAATTCATATTCCATGGGTTAAAAACTGAAAATCATAAGGATTCTCTTATAAAATCAAATCGAAGAAAAAAAAACAAACAGAAGTAAAAGAGCTTTAAGCAGGCTTTGCCTTTCGTGGTCTCTTTGCTCCTTTTGGAGCCTCAAAGCGTTTAGGAGGCTTTTCCTTTATTGTCGTGTTGGTTCCTTTTGCAGTGTCTGTCTCAGTTGCAAGTTTGCGTTGCGCCGGCGGTTTTGTCTTTTTCTGTTGAAGATTGGATTCCAATTTTTACTTGACGGGAGTGCTCGTGATGATTTCAGACTTCGGAAGTGGTCGAATCACTGCAGGAGTCACATATGATCGTTTCGAAAGATTCAGTTGTTCTTCATAATTAATGGATTCCACTCACCCTGAAGTTGAAGGCAGTGGATCGGGAGCTTCATAACGCTTCGGTTCGACCTGCTGTTTCGGAAATAGGCTTTCAGCAATCCGGTGCTTCGATTCTCCGTCCTTCAACCGCTGCATGGCGTTTTCCAGCATCTCCGGAGAGAAAATCTTCTGGCTGGTTTTCCTTTTGTACGTCCTGATTATTGAAAACATGATTATTCTTTGGGTTAGCTTTCCAAATGCTATCAAAAAGACGAAGGAAACCAACGCGTACTCTTGCCCCACCAAACCTGCGTACTCTTGCCCCCTACGACCATTTGTGAAAAAAGCTAAAAGTGCTAAATATACCGATATTATCCTAGCATGAGTGTTCCACAGATTTAATCTATATTAATTATGTGTCCTTTGTCACATATGCAGATTTGATTAGCGAATTTCCACGAAGCGTAATACTGTTTCCAAATACGCATAAAATTACATAAAAATTGGAAAAACTAGAACTTAACTCATTTCTCCAACGCGAGCGAACCAATCAACAAACAAAAACACGTATGATCAGCTGGCTCGATGACCTGTCAAACCAGTACAGTGTTGCTAGTTTCAGTGTTGTCGTTTACTGTAAAAGCCTAGTGCGTACTCTTTCCGCCTGCGTACTCTTGCCCCACTCTACTCTACTCCCGAGGTGAGGGCTGTTCGCGTTGATGATGCTGATGTTGAAGAACCGGCCCTCAATTCTCAACCGGCACGTTAGTATCTACACAGTATGTAAATTTTTATTTTTTTTTATTAGCTGATCACCCAGGTGGTAAATCCTTTTAACGAATTGCATTCCATGGCATTGCGAGCCGCCGCGTTCCCCCAGTTTGCTCCCCAGGCGCCTCTCTTCGTTACTCGAGACCCTCTTACACTCCACGCTCTTGACCCTATTCAAAACGAGAACAACTCACCTCTCCTCGTGTCTTAAGGGCCCTCTCCTCGAGTCTGGAGATACTCACATCACCCTACGTGTTTTCCGTCTCAACTCTTTGAGACTCAGTCTGAGGCCCAACACTGGGCGCCACTTGTTTACAGCACAAGGCCCTCTGCCCGTCGTGAGTCAATCATATCCGTGAATCGGGGCCAGGAACCTCCCCAAAAAGTAAACCGATCAACACCCGCTCGAACACTTGGTCGTCCCGCATATCGAGGGTCGCGACTACCCGATACGCATGGCGACCCCTCCCTCTTGCGACTGAGCACTGGTACCAAGGCACCCAGTTGTATTACGTTTGTGCCACACTCGGCATGCAGCTCGTCGGCGGGCTGGCTGCACCAAGTGTGACGTGTAGTTCTTTTGGCCGTACGCCTACAGGTGACGAGTCTGTAGTCACTTTTCCATTCTGCACCACAACTGGGAGGTGGAACTACTTCGCAGAGCAATAGAGCAGTAAGTACAATAATGTACATATTATGAAAGGCTTGTTATGTATGTATGCCACGCATAGACGCGGAAACTACTGAACTGCGTGAAAAATGGCAAGGAGAAGTTTTTCGGTCCGAGATCCTACGAAGTTTGAAGCTCCTCCCTTTTATAAAAAGAGGGGCCACCATAATAGGTGTGTCACATCAAATTGCATCACGTAAAAAACGCTGTAGAAATTTAATTTTTAGGAATTATATCTTCAGCTTTCGTTTATAATCAGATAAGAGTGTTTAGATCACGTAGGCCATGCTTCACTGTCAATTTTTCGTAAATTTGGAAAAATGTAGTCAAACGGAAAAGAGCGTCGTGAATTAAAAACCCTGCGCACTCATATCGAGAATCCGGAGTTGTCACATCGGGACATTGGTAAGATGCTGGGAATCGACCAATCCACGGTCAGTAGAGTACTAAAAAAATACTTCGAGAACCTAACCATCGACCGGAAGGTGAAGAACGGCAAAAATGGATGCTCCGTCAATGAAATAGAATATAAGCGCGTAATTAAGCAGTTTAGACGTGATCCGAGAAGTTCGGTCTGTCATGTCGCCAAAAAGCTGAATTTGTCAAGTTCATTCTCCCAGCGGACCAAGCAGCGGGAGGGCATGCGTACATACAAGGTTCAGAAGGCTCCGAACCGCGACGAAAGGCAAAACATGGTGGGGAAGACGTGACCCCGGAAGCTGTACACCGAAATGCTATCGAAACCGCATTGCCTGGTAATGGACGACGAAACCTACGTCAAAGCGGACTTTCGTCAGCTGCTGGGCCTGTTGTTCTTCACCGCAGAGGATAAAATCCATGCTTTGAATTAAAGTTGAATTATAGAAAATCCACATTTAATTAAAAAAAATATTAAAATTCTGAGTAGAAAACAGTTAATAAGAGAGCATATTTTACTTGAATTACTAGTTAAACGATCTAAATCCAAAGTTTTTTTTTTAACTTTTAGGAAAACTCTGTTGATTTTTGTATGAACAATTTTGGTATCCCTTACAAATTTTTAGCTTCCAGTAATGTTTTTCATCATCTACATCAAGGTTATGAAAAAAATTGTATTCGTTCTTCAAAACCTCCATGTTTTGAAATTATATTTGAAAAACCGTTGATTTCATCGCCGTCCTAAAATCACCCAAGCTTCAACCCGGCACCAGCAAAGATTAGTGTCGATTTCGAAGAGCTTCAAAATTCACCCAAGTTGTATCCTCAATATCATCAGTAGTCAGCTCAACTAGGTATATCTCATCAACTGCATCTTCCAGAAAACGGAGGTTGGAGGATGTTTACTCTTTCCTAACTGCCAGCAGGAGCCAGAGGTCGAATTAAAATCTTATGAATCCTCTTGATTGACTTCTCCGACTTTTATCAATGTTTGTGCCTTGTGTTGTTGTGTCTCTAGCTATCGATACTGATATCCGGCACCAAACAACAATGGAACAATCTTCATTCGACGAGATTGGATTTTATCTGTTTGGTTTTAGAATGCATTCTGCTAATTGGTTTTTATTGGCAATATTTTGAAATTTTGATTTAGAGTTAATTTTTTAACTGTTTTTTTAAACATTCATTTCAATAAGTAAAACAGTTGAAAAAAAAAATTAAAAAACGCACACATAGATGATTTTTGTAAATAATATTTTTAGGCATCTTATGAATATCGACTCAGAGCTGCGAAGAAGAATAGAGTTGTTTTTGACATTTCATACGCACACTTGCTGAGCGTGTACAGATGAGACGGGACAATTAACCTCAAAAACTCTCGGTACAAAAAATGAACAGCCGGTCAACGAACATGGTCGTTTTTAAGGTTTATTGTCCCAAAACTGAAAAGTGTTGGTGGAACAACCAGCATAATATCACGAACACTATCAGCGGCAAATAGGACTATAGAAGGAGATATTATTAACACAACGTAAAGCCCCTTCATTTCACATTTCTGAATTGTAATTTAATTTAGATCGTCTGCATCTGGAATTCCATGGAGACCAGGTCGTGGGTGGTTCCGGACTTCCACCTTCCGAACAATACCATTTCGTCAGCGAGCGGCGAAGAAGCTATTAGCTGCCACGTAATTATTCATTAATCTCCGGATAAATTTGCATGGAGTTATCTTTTCTATTCTACGCGGAAAAAAAACTTCGCTGGCATAATGGAGCGCACTCATTCCCAAACTGCCCAGAAGCTGACAGCAATGGTTAATAAGCAACGATTTTTTTTCTCTCTCGATTGTTTTGCATTTTTTTTTTCAGGAAGAGTAGAGCACATTGCTGTCGTTTAAAATTCTATTTTGAACCAAATGAGACTCAAAGAAACGGAACAAAGCCTGAACGGCAGCTAAGCCCCTCGCTTGGCCAACTCAATTTCCGGTTTCTGATTCGGCGACCATTTTCTTTTGTGATGACTTTTTAATTCACGAACAGCATATTCATTCAACGTACCAACCGCCCATCCGGAAAACTGTGCTGCGGTGATCCAACGGATTTACCTACTCCTAATTATTCCATCCGTTTCACGGATTTGGTTCCGCCCATTCTTTGCACCTTGAACAATTCACCTGGTGGAATTCTTGAATAGGTATTAAATGCTCCACCCGCTATTGCTTTTCGTACAGCTTAAGAGCATATACTTACTGTGAGAAAAGACCGTAGCCGGGGGGGGGGAAACAATCGGCTCAGTGATGCCGATTAGCATTTTGATCCTTCAAGAAGAAGGATGATGAGTTGCTTTCCATGATGAATAATGAATAGGTTATGAGTTGCGACTAGAAGCAAGATAATGGTTGACTTATATTTTTGTGTTTAGAATAAATAAAAAAAAACATTTTCAGCTTTTTGATAAATGGTAAACTAACTTCTAAAACTTTGAACATCAGCTGCTGAGAAATGTACAAGAGCAGTGAAATCTTAATAAAAGGCTAGCTGATTTTAACCAGTCTTGCTCGTGTTCACATAAAATAAATTTAGATCAAAATGAGCCTTTTGACTTTTCTAAATTCTTAAGCTTTAAGTTAATCATTATAACAAATTTGCCCATGTGAGTTGCCTGTGCTTCGACGCAAGTGTTTAATATCATAAAGGTAGAGGATCGGCATTGAAAATGCCGATGACAAACGGGAGTAAAATTGGAAGAAATTAGTGAGCTGAAGTACCAAACTCCGTTTTCGTTGCCTTGGTAGTAACATAGTGCATTGATAATGAAGAGCTTCCTGAACAGGCAGTAATTTTTCGATCAGACAGCATTGTACAAATCCATTGCACAACAAAAGAGTCAAAACAACGATTTAGCATTGCTCTTCGCATTGAATTATGAGAAGCATTATCGAAAGCTCCTTCTATGTCAAGAAACGTGGCAAGAGCTATTTCCTTAGATTCCACGGACTTTTCTATTTTAGATACAATAGTGTGTAAAGCAGTTACTGTCGATTTTCCTGCTTGATATGCAAATTGATATTTGTTAAAAGGATATGCTGCTAAGTAATTAGATTTAATAAATACATCTAACAATTTTTCTGTTATTTTCAAAAATACTGATGAAAGGCTTATTGGTCTAAACGACTTAGTTGATGTTTTGTCTTTTTTATTAGTTTGGGGTATAAAAATAACTTTTACTTCTTGCCATGAGCTTGGCATATACCCAAGTGTTAGACTGGCTTTCAAAATGCTAACTAGCATTGGAATAACAAATTGTACTCCTTTTTCTAGCAAAATTGGGAAAATTCCATCTTTTCCTGGAGATTTGTATGGTTCTATTGTAGAAATGGCCCATTTCAGACGGCCTTCAGTAACGATTGTTTCTATCGTTGAGGTTTTACTGTGTAAGGTTTCTTCCATTTCATTATGTTCGTTTGTCCTCAGTTCTGAACTAGCTTTTTTAGTACCATCAGAGCATAATATTGAATATGGTAAGTGTGTTTCCATCAAAACTTTTAGGGTCTCTTCTACATTATTACTATATGTACCATCTTTACGTTTAATTGCTCCTAAACCATTACTGTGATCTTTTGAAAGAACTTTTTGTAGCCGTGCTACCTCTGAGGTGTTTTCTATAGTTTTGCATGTGTATTTCCAATGCATTCGCTTCGACTTTCGAACTTCTTTATTGTACTCAGTTAAGACCTTTCGATAGATATCCCACTGAGATGTTGATTTAGCTTTATTAAAAAGTTTACGTGCATTTTTCCGCAGTTTTCTAATTTTTTGTTCCACCACGGAACATCCCTGTGCGCACAGCGTAGTCTAGTTGGACAACTTACCTCAAAACCTTTTGTAATTTTGTCTGACAAGTGTTTTGCTGCCGCTTCTAAATCTTGACATGTTCGGATATCACTCATGACGTGAGATTCAGCCTGAGATAAATTTGAGATGTATTGGTCCCATTTTGTTTTCCGTGGATCCCTATACAGTTCCAATTTTTCTTTTTGAGCATTGAGATCGAATAAGATATGATTATGATCGGATAGTGATATTTCGTCAGAAACAGTCCAATTTTCAACATTTTCTGACAATAATGGACTACATAATGTTAAATCAAGAACTTCTTCTCTAATTGCGTTTCTAAAAGTAAACGAAGAACCTTTATTACATAAATGTATATTATTAAACGTAATAAATTCAAGCAGACGTTCCCCCCTCGCATTAATGTCTGTGCTATTCCATACCGTATGGTGAGCATTTGCATCACACCTTATTATAAACTTTTTATTTTGAGCTTTGCAATACGCCACGAATGATTGTACAATTGCAGGGGGTGCTTCTTCTATATCACCCGGAAAGTAATAAAGGAAATGGATTTCGGCCCGGAAAATAAATCACGCAAGACGAGATCAAATGTAAAACACGTTTTATTCGTTCGGAGTCTCGATACAAAGTAAGCAGAAATTGCAAACGGTAAACAACGGCTGTTTCCGTTAAACTGTCAACAACGGCAGGGATGCCAATAACAACGGTCGTTACATAATTTGCCTACACGCTCATTATAAACTCATCACCCCTGCTCAAATTATGGAACTTATAGGACACCTATACCCTCTCGAAGACGCTTGAAGGTTGCAGAAGGTAACCCTTTCGTCATAATATCAGCCAATTGTTGCTCTGAAGGAACAAACACAAGCACTACTTGTCCTTCCTGAACCAATTCTCGAATGAAATTAAACTTAATGTCCACATGTTTCATACGACGACTATCTCTTGGTTCTTCTGACACTCTTATACACGACTGATTGTCTTCGAGATACTTCACTGCACCGTCGATCACCACGCCGAAGTCTAGCAGCAATCTGCGCATCCACACACCTTCGCATACACCAGTGCAGAGCGCAACAAACTCGGCTTCCGTCGACGATAATGCTACGGTTTGCTGCTTGCGAGTAAGCCATGCTACAGTTCCGCCAAACACACGAACAATGTAGCCACTAATCGAACGCCGGTCGTTTATGTCGTTACCCCAGTCTGCGACCATGGTTTCAACTCGCTCACCTCCAATGAACTCCAGTCCTACGTCGAGAGTGCCTTTCACGTAGCGCAGAATCCGTTTCAAATAACACCAATGTTCAGCCGTGGGACAACTCTGGTATTGGCTAAACATGTTCACTGCGGCACACAAATCCGGTCGGGTTGTCAATGCAACGTAAGCTAAGCACCCAACGAGTTCTCGGTACGGGCTACTCGTTCGCTCAGCTTCTGTTCCTTTCTTCAGCTTCAGGTGGCATTCTAGTGGGGTACTCACTGGTTTGCACTCTTCTATGCCAAACCGCCGAAGCAAACTCTCCAAATAACTTCGTTGAGTGATCTTCATCTGCTGCTTTTCGATATTTCTCTCGATACGCATACCGAGAAAACACTTTACGTCACCTAAGTCCGACATCTCGAACTCACGCTTCAACTGGCACTTCACTTCTTCGATTCCTTTCGGTTTCTCCCCAGCAATGAGGATGTCGTCGACATACAACAACAGGAACAATCTCTCTCCTTTCTTGATGTAGAGACAGCGGTCGTTCTCACTGCGCTTGAATCCCAGCTTTGACACATATTGGTGGAACCGCTCATTCCAGGCTCTGGACGCCTGCTTGAGCCCATACAGCGCGCGGTTCAGCCGACACACCAATCCGTTGCCTACCCGAAATCCATCGGGTTGTTCCATGAAGATTTCTTCCTGCAACGTGCCATTCAGGAACGCTGTCTTTACGTCGAGCTGGTGGACTTGAAGACACTTCTGATTCGCGACTGCTAACAGAGTCCGAACCGTATCAAGACGAGCTACTGGGGCGTACGTCTCAGCGTAATCGTAGCCATACCGCTGAGAAAATCCACGGGCTACCAGTCTGGCTTTGTATCTATCTGGTGCGCCGTCTTCTCCTCGCTTTATCTTGAAAACCCACTTGCAAGACACGGGTTTTCTTCCTTCGGGCAGCTTGGTAAGAGTCCACGTGTTGTTCTTCTCGTGTGAACTCATTTCCTCCTTCACAGCTGTCTCCCAGTGCTTCCAGTCGTCGCGCTTCTTCATTTCGCTCACCGTGGCTGGAAAGTCTTCCACGTAGTCTACGGCACTCAGAGCGTATGCAGCAAAGTTCATTTCGTAATCTTTGTGCCATGCGGGAGGAGCTCTCTTCCGACCTTGCGGAGCTTCGGGGGCTTCATCTGCCCCTGCTGAATCTGTGCCGTTTTCATCATCATCGCAATCGACAAACTCGTCATTGGACTGATCGAGAATGGATTGCTCTTGCTCGATATCACTTTCGCTCTTGTTATCGGAATCAACAATCTTTCGGATTCGGACCACATCCTGTTCCGGAGGACCTTCCTCGCTCACTTGGTCCCCGGAGATACCACCGGATTCATCTATGATAACATCTCTCTTGGCGACGACTTTCTTACGTAATGGATCCCAGACTCGATATCCATTGCAGTGATAACCCAGAAAAATACCTTTCCAGGATTTCTGCTCTAGCTTCTTTCTGTGCTCTTTGGGGATGTGGCAGTATGCAGGGCTTCCCCATACTCTCATCATAGACACATCTGGTCTATGTCCTTCCCACATTTCGTAAGGAGTTTTTCCATCTTGGACCGCACTTGCTGGACTCCTGTTCACGAGAAACGCCGCTGTCTCTATGGCCTCACACCAGAACGCTTTGTCCACCTTGGAGCAGAACAACATGGACCGTGCCTTTTCAACTAAAGTACGGTTCATGCGCTCGCTAACACCATTCTGCTCCGGCGAGTATGGGATAGTGCATTGCATCTCGATACCTTTCTGCTTGCAAAACAATTCAAAGGGTTTATTTTTGTACTCACCGCCGTTGTCCGAGCGCAGTCGCGATATTCTCACGCCAAACTTGGCCGTGACCATCGCTTCGTACTGTTTTAAGTACTTGAGAACCTCATCCTTAGAGCGCATCCCGTAGATGATCGTAAAACGGCTCCAATCATCTACGAAGCTGACGTAATACCGACAACCATCGTGGCTTACCGGAGAGATCGGGCCACATACATCGGAATGCACTATCTCCAACACTCGTGTTGAACGCCTTTCTGTACACTCTCCAAACGGCTTGCGCGTCTGCTTCGCATCGATGCAGGATTCACACACTATTTCACTCTTATCATCACTAATGCACTTTTCTAGTCCTTTCACTATTTGGTCCTTCATCAGTCTGTTCAAGTTTTTCTCACTCAGGTGCCCGAAACGACGGTGCCATAGTTCATTGCATGTCCGAATTTTTCCACACGAGTACATTACCGATCCGTTACACTTGCCATAGAAATCCATCTCGTACTGGAAACCGCGACGCTTTCCACTCGCGAGTACTTCCGAATTTTGGAGAATTTTCACCACACCGTTTTTAAACAAAACCTCCATTCCGGCCATCTCAACTTTCCGGATTGAGAATAAATTACAACGGAGATCCGGCGAATAAAGAACATTCTCCAACGTACACTCACGACGATCGTTCCCGGCAATTGCCAACACTTTAACCGATCCCGAAAACTTAGCGGTCGCACACTTTCCGTTCAATGCTACGGCAATATCAATCGGCTCTTTCAATGGCACCAGCGTTTCGAAGAGGCTCTTGTCGTTTGACATATGCTCTGAGGCGCCCGAATCGGCATACCACACTATTTTTTCTTTCCGTGTGCCTTCTCCCCCAGCAACAAAACAAACACTTTTCTTCTCGGAAACATTTGCACTGGATCTTCGGTGTTTCTTATCTTCTTTCTTTGCCAATGGTTTCTTCTCCCTTTGGGGGCACTCAGCCGCCTTGTGGCCCAACTCATGGCAAACAAAACACCTCCACTTTTTATCCACTTTCGGCTTCCCAGCAAAAGCTGCCGGTTCCCGTTTCGAACCACTTGGTTCCTCACTTTTTCCCCGACACTTGAGCTCTTCATCGAGCAGCCGACATTTAACAAACTCGATTGATAAATTGTCTTCCGGCATCGTCTCGATCGCGGTAACCACTGTTTCGTAAGCCGGACCCAGGGTAAGCAGTAGATGGCACACAATATCCAGATCATCTAATACTGCTCCGGTATTTTTATACTCCCGCACTACCCGATCAAACAACAAGAAATGTTCTTGTAAACACCCGCCATCATGGCGAAGTGCAAGCAACTTTCTTTTCAAGTGCAATCTCGTTGCAACCGTTTTTCTTTCGAACACTCGATTCAACGCCAACCAAATTTTTCTGGGAGAATCTTGGTCTTGCACATACTCAAGCATCGAATCACTAATTCGCGAAATCAAAATCGATTTGCAATGGCGGTCTTTCTTCCGATGCTTCTCGACAAGCCTTTCCTTTGCTTGCCGAGCTCCCGCGTCATCTTCAGGTTTGACCCGCAGCGCTTCCACTTCCGCCAATTCCTTCTGGATGCATTCCAAGCACTCGTGCTCTTCTAGCACCACTTGCATCCGGAATTTCCATGACGGAAAATTCGTGCCGTCAAACAATGGAACCCGCACAACATCCGTCGATTCCCGATTGTCCATCGCGATTCAATTCGTGCTAATCCGACAACGAATAACTTTTACTATTTTCCGCGGCACTCGCGAATACCTGGGCCCATAACCTAATAAAGGAAATGGATTTCGGCCCGGAAAATAAATCACGCAAGACGAGATCAAATGTAAAACACGTTTTATTCGTTCGGAGTCTCGATACAAAGTAAGCAGAAATTGCAAACGGTAAACAACGGCTGTTTCCGTTAAACTGTCAACAACGGCAGGGATGCCAATAACAACGGTCGTTACATAATTTGCCTACACGCTCATTATAAACTCATCAGAAAGTAGGCAGAAGCCACTACTATTTCTGTTTTTCCCTTAGGCGTTGGCATCTCCAGCAAAATGGCCACGAAATCCCGTTTAATGAATTCTGTGATTGGAAGAAAATTAAGATTTTTATCAACTAGAATAGCCGCTCTAGGGTAGCTCTCTAGTGAATCATATAATAACTTACCATTATTTGTTGTTATTCCTAGTATTTTGTTGTTGTGTGCCCAAGGTTCTTGTAAAAGGGCTATATCGATTTTTGAAAATAGTTTTACAAAGAACAGAGCTTGCAGCCTTTGCATGATGTAAATTAGCTTGAATTAACTTGATCATTTTTGTTACAGTTTAATACAGCTGCGGTTGGATCACCAGGCATTTCAAGTTGCCGTGAAGAGCTCGTTGAGGCTTGTTGGCCATTATGTGACTGAAACATAGGCTCAGTAGACGGAGTTATATTTCTATACTCGACTTGCTGCGTACGTAACTCGGTATTTGTGTTTCGTTGAGCTGGATAGATATATTTGTGTTGCCATGATGAATTTGATACCATCCTTGAATCCGTGCGATAATTGGCGTATTCAGGATCATGCTGATGTTCGTAACCATTACTGTTCGTCGGTGCTGCATAACCGTTGGCAGCTTCCGGAGGATTTTGATACGTATTCCTATCAGGTCGATATTGACGCTGATAGTTTCTGCGATAATTTGTACCGTGGTTGTTGTTTTGCGATTTGCGATTGTCCCTTTTTCTAATAAACGCTGTTCCATACTTGAAGTCCAGCTGGAAGTTGCTTTGTCTTAAAGCATGTATGGATTGACCATCAACTACAAAAACCATTTCCTTATGAATCTGATTTATGGTATATGTGTCAAGAATTCTCCAGGCGCTGACGTTCAGTCCCGAACTTTGACTATCAATGTATTCTAATATTTCTTCAATGCTATCTTGTGCACTTCCTCTAAAGAATCCAATGAGCACTTCCGAACGAGGGATTCTGTCTTCTTCGACAACTTCAAGCTTGATTCCGACGTCTTCACTGACCGTTGAAATGGTTGCAGAAAGCCAGTTAGCAGTTGCCTGGTTCTTGCAAGTAATTATAAAATATCCTGGTTTGATAGAGCAATTTTCGAATTTAGGTTTAATTTCTTTGTTTTTGTTGTTGTTTTATTAGCGAAAGTATTCTGGACTGAGTGTGGAATAACTGTTCGGGGCTTAGTATAACATCAGGGTAGTTTGTCGGAAGTATGCCGACCTTCACTCGACTAACTACATCTCTAAACGTGTTTCTTGGATTGTTATCTAGTATTTCTACTTCATTAGGATTGAAGCGCAATTGCTCCATACGAAAATTTAATGAGTTTTTCTGATTATTATTTTGCTGAGAATTACGATCTGTCTCAAAAAATCTTTTGGGTTGAGGAAATCCCCCACTGCTAGAACAACTCTGATCAACATAACGAGTTCTTTTGTTAGGGTCTGTCTGAGGAGTGTTGGTCGACAGATAGGAGTTTGATTGCAGAATCTGGCGCGCCTCTTCCGTGCTACGCCCTTCAGCAATTAATTTTTTCAAGCGTTTTTTGCCTGCACCGATCAAATAGATCCATGAACTAGGTCCTTCTTGAGCCTCCGTCTGATGGACATCATTTACATTTGACATAACAGGAGTGTTTAAGATAGTAAGATTTGATGGATCCTCTTTATTGTTGGTTCCCTCATCATTGGGATTGTATGGTAACGGGCTGTTCAAAATTGATGAGGAACATGATAAAATATCTTCCGCCGATAGAGTTTCTAGCATATCAACGTCTTCACCCGATTGCTTACCCGGGTCAACATTTTTCGGCCAGCTCAGATTACGGACCTTACCTATATAATGTGTGACAACGTGCAACTCGAGACCCCATACGCCCAACCTTCGGATAATGGTCATATCACCATCAACTTTTGTCTTATAACTCCGATTCTCTACCTCCCCGTGGTGCTAGCTGGGGTGCGAGCAACCTTAGCGGAGATCGGGTACCCAGCCCCGGTGGATGCTTTGGTCGCATGCAGACTGAGTTAGGGGGCTCCGTACGCGTCTGTTCTCCATGTCAGGGGCGGCGTGCGGAGTTCAACAACGTCCTGGTGGTGTTCGGGACACAAAACCAGGCTTCCGAAAAGTACTGGCGAACGACAGTATTCTTGCGAAAGTTGCACATGCACCTCGGTGAAAGCTTCCCGAATATTTCTTCCCCGACAGTTTTAAAAGGAGCGGTCGTGCGATGTACAGCGAGGCCTCGTTTTACCCCATGCGAGAGTTTGTTCGTGGGTATGAAAATTTTTTAAGCTTCGTGACAGTTTTGGGAATATCTTCGTGACAGTTTTCAATGCGTTGAATTTCGCATGACAGTACTACTCACTCTGTCCGACTGTAGCCGAGATTCGCTCGGGCCGAGTTTATTTCGAACGAACGTATGAATTTTCCTTTTGCTTGAAGCTACTGCGGGTGGTGATCACCCCAATCACCCTCCCCTTCCCTTTTCGCCTAACCTGCGCCGGCACCACACATCGCGTTACGCGCCGATCGTATGCTGCTGCTCAGTGCTCGGTGCGAATAGATGGCTAGTTCGATCTATTCGAAACCGAGCAGCAGCGCATACGATCGGGCATGGGTACGGTATGGGCATGACAGTCACCCGTGACAGTCCTGCAAAAACTGTCACGCCCTGCAGCCGACAGTTAGGATGAAATTATTTTCGAAACAAGAGGCATGAAGGGATGAACACCGAACTGTCGGTTGGGTTCGCTACAGCTTAAAGCACAACATTTTCGGCAACGCATGCTTTGAGCCGATTGTTCAGGTACAGCCTGGGTTCTCGCACGTGTGCGATGTAGCCGAAGCATTACGATTCGTTACCGACGGTCAGGCTTGGCAAAAATCATCGTCACGAGGCGTGAAGCTGTGACTGTGAAGCCTCTTGGTCCGTCAAACTCAATTGACTGTTCCTTAACGACCAGTCACTTCGTTTGCCAGTCATTCATTCCCCAGTCATTTGAAGCTAAAATAATAACCTAGTCAAGCAATCGCATTCAAACGACCGATGACGAAAAAGAAACGCATTTATTATTATTGTTGCTCCTGCCAGCAAGCTCGTTTTCAGTTTTTTATTGCTATTGTAGCTCTCTGCCAGCAAGTCGTTCAATTAGTTGTACCTGTCGTCAGCAGCCGATCGAAGTGTGAAGAGATTTGCCAGTCACTCTCAGGAGAAATTATGACCATGGGTAGGAGCTTCGCCAGTCTATGATGGAGAAATGTTGATTGCTGTCGTGCTTTATCCGTCATGCGAGTAGTGAGGCTCCGTCAATTGAGAACAGTGCCAGTCGTTTGATGAAACAAAACTAGTCGGGTCAAGCGTGACGGGCGAAATTTACCATCACTGCCGACGGTACAGCAGCGAACCGAGTGGTAAGGAAAACCGAGACAGTTTGTTTGGCAAGAAAAAGGCTGTCATAGCAAAGCTGTACTTTTTGGAAGCCTGAACAAAACAGCAACATCACGACGGTCCTCCTGCTCGATAGTGCGGGCCTTGCGAGCTCGTGACTACAAAAAAACACAAGCAACAAACAACGAACAACAAATTTCGGATGGAAATCGGCAAAGACTCACGCGACGAAAAAGGATAAGCGATTGAAAACTTGGAGCATGGAACTGCCGATCTCTTAATTTCGTGGGCAGTACCCACGTGCTCTCCAACGAATTGAAGAGCCGCAAATTCGACATCGTAGCGCTGCAGGAGGTATGCTGGAAGAACTCCATGGTATGGATGGTCACACCATCTATTTACCAGAGCTGCGGCAACACCCACGAGCTTGGAACAGCTTTTGTTGTGATGGGTCGATTAACGTGCTGGTGATAGTTGGCAAGAGCAACAGTTGAGCTTCCTCCGGCTTGTACCGCAGAGAGCAAGCTGAGATCGACTTTTGGGACAGGAGCATTGAATTTGCGAAGTCTAGGTTCAGGGTGGGATAATAATTCAGGGATAGATACTTGATACTTTTGCAGGTAGTTTTCGGTACGCTGGTCCATACTTCGGGGTTTCGGTTGTAGGATAGCCAACGGATCGTTTTTTTTGGAAAGGTTCTTTGCGATGACGTAGTCAGAAGGGATCTGCCGCTTTCTTCCATAATAGAAACGATTGGGCTGCTCCTTTTGGGCTGCTTTTTCATTAATGCGGTCGCCGCCGCGACTAAACAGGCCAAGTCCGTGAAGCATAGTAGGCATCAGCCATCCATGAAGGAATCGGAAAAGTGAAGTGCGGGAGCGAGCGTCCCGGACGCAACATAGCTTTTCAAGTATATTGAGTTTGGGTGAAACTGATTTCCGAACTTGGTTTTTATGGTTGATGAAATCGAGTTTGTCATCCCCCAAGACTCCAAGTCCAAGGATGCGGGATGCGTGGGCAATGGGATAAATTTGTTGCCCATGCTAAGTGGGGGAGTCTGTTCAGCTTTTTCTTCCTGCTACTAAGATGCAACAGTTTTGACTTTTCAGGAGCGAAGGTGAAACCCATGGAAGGTGCCCAATAGTCTACTTTATCCACGGCTATTTGAGGTTGCTTTCGTGATAGTACAGAATAGGGAGACAAGGATATCAGGGTAAAGTCGTTGGCGTAGGCCAGAACATTGACGTCTTCCGGAACTACATCAAAGAGCGATTGCATCCCAATAAGAAACAACGTTGGGGCCAAGACAGAACCTTGGGGGACACCATTTGCTATAGTGTGGGAGGATGCTTGCCATCGAAGTAGACTCTAGCTTTGCGTTCAGTCGGAAGCTGTGTGTTGATTCCGGCTCTGGGAGAGTTAGGAGATGTTCCGGCTTCTCTTTAGAAGTTGGGAACGATTGTTAGTGGGACCGATTTCTTCCAGCAAGTCACGACTCAAACGAGGTTAGGTTCGGTGTGAACAGGCTTCAACTGTAAATAGTTTTATTTTTAGGTACAATCACTATTGTAATTATTTAGGTTTACTTACAAATTTCGGTTTAGATTGTAGGTTATCAAATTGTAGAGTAATGAATTGTAGGGTAACAAATTGTAGATATGTGAGAACTAGAATAACAACGATTTTAGCAAACTTATTAACTTAGGTAGGTTTAACAATTTTCAAATAAATCTCACCGATATCGATTCTGCTCTAATTAATTCAATAATCGAATCGTTGGAATTATGTGGTAGATGTTAGGCACTATAATAGATTAACACATTATAATTATATACTTCAAGAATTTAGAAATATTAGAAAATTTACTAAAAAACAAACGTGGTGATCCGCTCAGATGAAGGAAGAAAGTGAAAGAGTGACGTTTGTTTTTAATCTTCTATCTCATTCGCTGCTGGTTGTCCCTTGTGGCGCTTTCTGCTCGACTGAGGAAGGGTTGCCAGCCTTTCCGTCAGCAACACTGTGAATGAAATGTCCCATTCAGCCAAGAACAGAACACCCCATTGTTTTAGTCTGAGCAAAATTTGATGCCTCGATGAACTCCATAAGCTCTCCACGTATTGGTCGTTTTCGATGGCGTCAGTGATGAGACTTTCAAACACCTTACTAAGGGCGATGTCAAGTTCTTGTAAGGAGAAATCGAGTCAGTACCAAAGTCGACAGCGACTCTCAGGTTAGGGCCCTGGTCCGCAGAGGAGACGGAGGAGTAGTATGTACAGAAGGATTCAGCAAGCAATGCAGGGTCGTTAGAGTATTGTTGGCTCAACAACAGATGAAATCGGCAGGTACCCAAACTTTGGCGGATGGAGTTTTAGGATTGATTTCTTTCACAAAGTCCTTCCAACTATTTCTTTTAGCGGTGCTAATGGCATCTTTAGCGACAGATCGTGCAGCTTTGTACTCTTCAAGGGCAAAAAGATTTTGGGGTGGTCATTAGGAAGGCGACGTAGTGCTCGAAAGTTTTTTACGGCGAAGCTTGATGGAGTCTCGAGCTTCTGGGACCCACCATGGAGCACCTTTTTTCCCTGGTACCCCAGTGGTCAGCAGAACGTATAAAGAAGCTTTGTTGAAGAGTAGTCTAGTGAAGGAATCATATGTGTATGTTGTATGTATGTATGTTGGTTATCCACCATGGGTGCACCGATTCACCGCAGTTTCTTCCAAAGTATGAGCTCACATGCATTCTTAGATTTTTTTTTATTAAGTTTGACAAATCTCCAATGCAACGCGTACAACATACCCGGACCCTATGGCTTCGTATGAACTGTTAAGGAGTAAATGTATTTGTGTTGATGTAGGTTTATTTTGGAAGAACGAGTCAATCAGGTGGGCTAGTTTACTTACAGGTATTCCGGCATCCGTGTATATACCTGGCCAGCTGGCAACTGATTGAACATTCTTAAAATATAGTCAGTTATAAGCGGAAACACATCTTACCTGTCGGCTACTTATGGGATTCAAACTCAAAAGCCTTCTTGCCGATACCGGGAATCGAACCCAGTACGCCTGGCATACCTAGACCAGACTCGCGCAAGCTTATCGGCGCTAAGATATTCCAACATGGGTGCACGGAATAGCTGCAAATTCGCCGTTATAAATTCTATAGAGCGAAATAGTTTTCAACTTTCTTCAGAATACAAAATATTTTTGAGTCAGATATGATAGGTATTTGAAATGCAATATTGACCAATTGAAAAACTACTAAGGAAAAACAAATCAAGGTAAAATTTAGCAATGTTGATTCATAATTTTAATTTCCACTGTTTTCCGTCGCATGAAATAACTTGATGCACATAATTCCTGAAATTCACTCGGTCCATGGTAACCGTTCTCCAATTTCTTGGATGTTGATTTAATTACCATCTTATCAGATGAATAAACGAGTGCAAAAACCTGCTTTTTACTAATAAAAAAAATAATTGGAATTGGAATTGGAAAAAGTTTCGAAATACAACACCAGGGGCGGGATTATGGAACTCGAAACAATCGAGTTTCGTTCGATTCGACCAACTTTGGCATTACCGATCTCGATTCGAATGGAACGTTTCGAGATGATCTACTACCCGATTTACTCGAAATCTAAAACGTTAAAATTTAGAACTCGAACGAGATTCGTAATACTGATTCTAATCCGATTAGAGTTCAACTCGAAACGGGTAACTCGAATCGAATAGGATTCATAATTCCACCCCAGAATCTGTGCAGAAATGTTGTTAACAAACAGAAAGATTCAATTAATTTCAAATCAGCCTACAACTCCGTTTTACCAAAGATCAAGACACCGACAGATCAATGTAAACATAACATCAAAAACGAACAACAGACAGCGAATAACAGTATGACGATCGCTAGATAAAGTAAGATAATTAGCTCTTGTAAAATGGAAAATTATACAATAAATAAATTGAAATTTAAGGACCACTGAGGAGGGGCGAAATTCCAAAAGTAGCTCGAAACGTTTGGACCAACTGGCAAGTATTTTCGTTTTAATTTTCGCCGGAAAACGTCGATGAAAACAACAAACAATTCATCGCGGCGATTAACTAGGTCCTGGTCTTACGGAGCGGATTGCTTCAACAGAGCTGAGACTATCAGTTATAATATAGTAGTATTCCACAGGTCGAGTGGCGATACTATCCAAAATTCAACGGTAGTCTGGAAGATGTTTTATCGGATCAGGAAGCATAAATAATATCATTATATTTTTTTATCAGCCAAACAATTAAAAATAGGCTGAGAGTTATTACTCACTTTTGCCACAGGCTTTAACTACAGACAACAATTTTTTTCGGAAACGAGACGGGAAATTTTCTTGAGGAAATTAAAAAATTTATATCAGCATTGAATTATCTTTAGTAAAAAATAAACCACTTCTAAAGAGTCAATACGAAACTGATATCGATTTTAACGCGTGACATTACTCAGTACTGCAACATACTATCACGAAAAAAGAGTCTGCCACCATTCCCGAGAATTGCATTCGAAACCAATCGTGCCATGGCCCCAACAACGGACGAATGAACGAACCCGCAGCAGAATATTATTTCAAATGTTCCATTAAAGTGGCCACATACCGGCAGGACAAGACCCGTAGCACCAGAAACAGAAAACATCCGCCAGGGCAATGCAACGGTGCTGTTGTTACATTGTTCCCCGGGAACAACAACAACAACAACGGCAGAAAGGCAAAAAGACAATCAATGTCCCCGTCGCGTTTGACAGTGACCTCTGACGGTGGACAATGTGGCCTTTATACGAGTATGTCCAATGTCCATGTATCCATAACCGACCGCATCCACATGTGAGATGCGCTTTTCTACAAAGCGAATAAGCGGCCCCGGTCCCTCTATGGATCGGTCTCCAATAGTTAATCCCGGCCGGTTTCGGACTCTCGGGCGGGACCATAACCTAATAGGAAGGCAGGCAGGCAGGCAGGCGTCCGTTCCCGGGAATGATATGGAATGGTAGAGAAAACAGCGGAACAGGAGAGATAAAGAAGAGTAAGAATGCCTCACCGGTGCATTGCGACGCGACATGGACCCCGGGACAGACATGATATATTGCTGATTCAATCGCACCTTTAAATCTGCACTTTTGTCCTCCCCCTCGCGTGTCGACGTCGGGGCAATTGCCGGCACTCCAATTCGGAGGTAGGAAGGAGCAGAAAAAAAACGTAAAATCCTACTCCGTACAACTCTGTTTTGGTCCATACGCAAAAACCCGACGAGCGACGCCGATTACGACGGAACAGTTTAATGAAGTCGCTTGTAACGAGATAATGTATTCTTGTTACTTCTCGGTGTGTGCTCGTGCATGTGTATGTTTGTTTGTGCGCACACCTTTTTTCACTGCTCTTCGTCTTCCGATTTCGGTTTCGCCAATCTTCCTGGGAAAGATGCTGAGGTTACCATATGCAACCAATGACATATAGAACACAGATCATTGTTGTGCATTGCCTTTAACACTACGTGAGAGGTTATTTAAAAAAAAACCTTATCCGAAGTTCTCCAAAACTTGTTGAAATTAGTCCAAATTAACTGAAATATATTCTAAAATTTTGGGGCAACCCGCTGACCTCTCAATTCTTCTTGACCCCTGCCTGCATCTTTTTAAAATTCATTTAAGCTAAACAAGAAAAACATTTCAAGACATCATTTTCGGGTTCAGCCGAATTCACACTTCAAATACACTTGAGAATTCACTTAAAAGAAAGGGACAAGTTAATTTTCTCCTTTCAAGCGGCTCATGTCCATTTCACTAGTCTCTCACTTATGTTTTAAGTGAACGATCCAACATCCACCTATTAATCACTTAAATTTTAGGTAACTGGCATTTGAAACTCTATTGTCGGTTAACTGAACTGGGAATCTTTGTTTTTATTTTTATTTCGATTGAACTCAACGGTGCATGTAAGCAGAGCAAAATGATAATTTCTAGAGTTTACTGCAATTATATTTTTTCATTTCGATTCATCAAAAAAGCAGCTAGAACAGGAGATAGAAAAGAGTTGCCATTTCCATGAGAAATCATCAATCAAATTAGGTTCCGGAGAGGCTTTTCGCGATGGTTATTGCTTCTTGGAATCGGAACATTTTTTCTGCATAACCCTTCGTTTGCAACAAATTTGCAACAGTTAATGTATGGAAAAACTGAAAAATCTTATTTTATTTTAATTTTTTTCTTGATTTACTCATAATTTCCAACTGCTAAAAATGATTTTTAAGAAAAAATCATGAAATGAAGGGTTAAGAACTGTTGGACAAAACAAACAAATCTAAATATAATTCTGAATGCCTGATTGGGTAAAATTTACTAAAATAAGTACAGCCCCTGGTTGTTAAATTGAACATAATGGAATTCCCAACTTGGCTGGTGAAGTGGCTTGAATCATATCTTCAAGGCAGAACTGCTTTCGTCAGACAAGGTCACTTTATATCTCGAAACGTTATGGTTCCACCCGGTGTTCCTAAAGGCAGTCATCTGGGTCGACTTTTGTTCAATCTCTTTATTAACGATTATTGTTTTTATTTATTTTTTATTTACACTCGGTCCATGGCAATATTTCTCCAATTTCTCGGACACCCCACGTTCGCCAGATCACATTCCACTTGTTCTAACCACCTCGCTCGTTGCGCCCCCACTCGTCTTGTTCCTACCGGATTCGTAGCGAACACCTGTTTTGCAGGACAGTCGTCCGGCATTCTCGCAACATGTCCTGCCCAGCGTATCCGACTAGAGTGTCCTACCCGGGATTTCCCGGGAATTAGAAAAATTCGGGAATTCCCGAATCTCGGGAAACGCCTAAAAAATCCCGGGAATTCCCGAAGCCAGTAAAATGTGCTAAATTAATACAAATTAACAAGATCTAAATTGGAAAAATTAATCAGATTTAGCAATGAAAATGATAGTCTGACTGACACTGACCATATTGACTGGACACTCGATTTGGTTTGTTGGATAATTTTTACAACAGTACGCAATATCGTTTCCAGAGTGCGCATCTATCGATTTGAAGAAATATTATCCCAGTTAGGAAGTGCCACCCAACTTAAAAAGAAATAGGCAATTTTTACGATAAAACCGGTATATTTTTCCTTTTTTTTTGTCAAATTTTGCAGGTTCGCAATACTGACACCACCTTCTGTCGATATTGCAAACCTAGTTAATTTAACAAAAAAAAATCGCCAGTCTAATTTTTGTTCTAATTGTCAATGTCCCCGTGCGTAGTTCTAAATTGGCGGCTTTTTCTCAAATATGGTTAATAAATTGAATTTGATTTAAAAATGTTTTTCCAACTGATAAATTAGTGTTCAAGTGAAAAACGACAAAAATATATAAAATAAAACAATTCCAATAATGAAACGCTACGGGAAGAATCTGAATGTTATATTTTGCAACACTCATCATTCAGAACTTTCGTTTCGGATACAGTTTACAGTAACAAAATCATCAGCACAGGAATGACATATTGTGCAACAAATGGATAGTTATCTGAAAATTTACGGTATTTGATGACTAACCTGAAATCAAGCTAACTAACTTCTATCGACAGTGAGAAATCTTTCTCAAATATTTCAAATTTTTGCTGCCAGAATCAGACCAGTTTGTCGGTTACAGTACTTTGTTTTGGGTCTGGGTTTGCTTACTGAATTTTTGAGGCATCAAACAAGTTTTGAAATGTTTTGCAATACTAGGTACTACCTTAAGTTTTAAAATACCATATTGATAAGAATTCATACGCAGTAGAGGGTTAAGATCTTCAATTTTTCCCGGGATCCCGGGAATTCCCGGGATCCCGGGAATTCCCGGGAAAAGGATCGTCAGATTTCCCGATTCCCGGGAACGCTAAAATGGCCGGGAAATGGACACTCTATATCCGACCAGACCTTCTGGATACTGGGTTCGCCGTAGAGTCGCGCGAGCTCGTGATTCATCCTTCGCCTCCACACTCCGTTCTCCTGCACGCCGCCAAAAATTGTTCCTAACACTCGTCGCTCGAATACTCCGAGTGTACGCAGGTCCTCTTCGAGCAATATCCATTTCTCGTGCCCGTAGAGAACAACCGGTCTAATGAGAGTCATATACAGGTTACACTTCGTGCGAGGGCTAAGTCTTCTCGACCGCAGTTGCTTCTGGAGTCCATAGTAGGCACGACTTCCGCTGATAATTCGCCGTCGGATCTCACGGCTGGTGTCATTGTCTGCGGTCACCAGTAAGCCGAGATAGACAAAGTCTTCGACTATCTCCAGCTCGTCGCCGTCGATCGTGACCTTGTTATTACTGGACAAGCGGGTTCGGTCGGTCTCTGATCCGTAGGCCAGCGTCTTGGACGTATTTATCATTAACCCAATCCTTCCTGTTTGGCGTTTCAGTTTGCGATAGATCTCCTCCACCGCCGCAGATGATCTGCCGACTAAATCAATGTCATCGGCAAAGCAGATAAGTTGACTGGATCTGTTGAAAATCGTGCCCCGCATTTCGCCCACCGCTCGTCGAATAACACCTTCTAGCGCCACGTTGAACATCATGCAGGATAGACCATCGAACCTTGTCGGAGCCCCCTGCGCGATTCGAATGAGCTCGACAATTCACCCAAGATCCGCGCACAGCACTGCGTTCCATCCATCGTCGCCTTAATCAGTCTGATCAGCTTCCCGGAAAAGCCGTTCTCGTCCATGATTTTCCATAGCTCGTTACGGTCGATCGTGTCGTATGCGGCTTTGAAGTCCATGAATAGTTGGTGCGTAGGGACTTGGTGTTCCCGGCCTTTTTGGAGGATTTGCCGTAATGTGAATATCTGGTCCGTCGTTGACCGTCCCTCCATAAAGCCGGCCTGATGACTTCCCACGAATCTGTTTGCTTGTGGCGTTAGGCGGCGGAGTAGGATTCGGGACAACACTTTGTAGGCGGCATTGAGGACAGTGATCGCTCGGTAGTTCTCACAGTCCAATTTGTCGCCCTTCTTGTAGATGGGGCATATTACCCCCTCCTTCCACTCCTCCGGTAGCTTATATATGTCCCAGATCCGGATTATCAACCGGTGTAGGCAATCGGCCAACTTGTCCGGGCCCATTTTGATGGAACTCATCGTTGGAAGTGGCTCCTCTACGTCGTTGGCTACGCCGGCGATGTACCTTCCCCCACCGTCTTGATCTCCAGTAAGTGCGCCGTTCAGGTGTTCATCGAAGTTCTGCTTCCACCTTTTGATCACCCCACGATTGTCCGTCAGGATGCCTCCGTCCTTATCCCGGCACATTTCGGCTTGCGGCACGAAGCCTTTGCGGGATGCGTTGAGTTTCTGATAGAACTTTCGTGTTTCTTGGGAACGATGCAGCTGCTCCAGCTCCTCGAGCTCCTCCTCCTCCAGGCGACGCTTTTTCTCCTGGAAAATTCGGACTCGCTGCCTCTTCCCCTGACGATGATTTTCCACATTTCGACGGGTGCCTCTTTGCACTACTGCCGCCCGCGCGGCATTCTCTTCGTCCATCACCCTCCTACACTCCTCGTCGAACCAGTCGTTCCGTCGAGTTCGCTCCACATAACCGATGAAAGTCTCCGCAGCACTGTTGATGGCTGTCTTGATGGTATCCCAACAGTCCTCGAGAGGAGCTTCATCAAGCTCGTCCTCTGCCGGCAGGTTAGACCAAGTGGAGCGTGATCTGGCGAACGTGGGGTGTACGAGAAATTGGAGAACTATGGCCATGGACCGAGTGAGTTTAAGGAATTATGTTTGTCAAGTTATGTCGTGAGACGGAATACTATGTATCTACATAAAAAAAAATAAAAACAAAGGTCGTTCATGAAGAGATTGAACAAAAGTGGACCCAGAAGGCTGCCTTGAGGAACACCGGGTGGAACCATAACGTTTCGGGATTTAAAGTGACCTTGTCTGACGAAAGCAGTTCTGCTTTGAAGATATGAATCAAGCCATTTCACCAGCCAAGTTGAGAATTCCATTTTGTTCAATTTAACAACCAGGGGCTTGTGGGGTAGCCGATCGAATGGCTTTGAGAAGCCCACGTAGATTTTTTTTAGGCTTGTATTTTTTTTCATAAATTTTAGCCAATCAGGCATTCAGAATTATATTTCAATTTATTTGTTTTGTCCAACAGTGTTTGTGGTCTTAACCCTTCATTTCATGATTTTTTTATTCTATCTTTAAAATCATTTTTAGCAGTTGGAAATGATGAGTAAACAAGAAAAAAAATTATAATAAAATAAGATTTTTCAGTTTTTTTATATTGTTGCAAATTTGTTGCAAAAGAAGGGTTAAGCAGAAAAAATTTTGCGATTCCAAGAAGCAATAATCGTCGCGAAAAGCTTCTCCGGAACCTAATTTGAAAATAGCAACTCTTTCCTATTTCCAGTTCTAGCTGCTTTTTGGTGAATCGCTGCAAGTGCCGAGCGACATTGTTAACAAGCTCTGAAAAAATATAATTGCAGTAAACTCTAGAAATTATCATTTTGCTCTACTTACATGCACCGTTGAGTTCAATCGAAATAAAAATAAAAACAATGATTCCCAGTTCAGTTAACCGACAATAGAGTTTCAAATGCCAGTTACCTAAAATTTAAGTGATGAATGAGTGGATATAGGATCGTTCACTTAAAGCTTAAGTTAGAGACAAGTGAAATGGACATGAGCCGCTTGAAAGGAGGAAATTCGCTTGTCCCTTCCTTTTAAGTGAATTCTCAAGTGTATTTGAAGTGTGAATTCGGCTGAACCCAAAAATGATGTCTTGATATGTTTTCCTTGTTTAGCTTAAATGAATTCAGAAAAGATGCAGGCAGAAGTCAGCGCTGCTTCGACCGATTGCGCGTAGTCTGCCGCGACCTCAGGTTGCTTCAGTCGCGCGATATTTAACCGAGGCGGGCGCCGGTTTCGTGTGTTGTTCACTACGGAGAGTTTTGGACGCATCTTCACCATCACCAGATAGTGATCTGACTCAATGTTGGCGCCTCGACAGGATCTGACGTCGATGACGTCCGAGAAGTGCCGGCTGTCAATCAAAACGTGGTCGATCTGTGGTTGCGTTTGGTATGGTGAACTCCAGGTGTACTTGTGTGGGAGGCGGTGCTGGAAAAAGGTACTACGTACGGCCATTCGTTTGGAGGCGGCGAAATCTATCAGTCTGAGGCCGTTTTCGTTGGTCAGCTGGTGCGCACTGAACCTTCCAATTGTCGGTTTAAATTCCTCCTCCTGGCCGACCTTAGCGTTAAAATCCCCGATGACAATCTTGATATCATGTCATGTCATGTCACGGGCTCGTAAGGCCCGCAGCTAACCCCACTATCTCGCAGGAGGACCGTCGTGATGTTGTTGTTTTGGGTCCCGAACACCACCAGGACGTTGTTGAACTCCGCACGCCACCCCTGACATGGAGAACAGACGCGTACGAAGCCTCCTGACTCAGGCTCTATGCGACCAAAGCATCCACCGGGGGTGGGTACCCGATCTCCGCTAAGGTTGCTCGCACCCCAGCTGGCACCACGGGGAGGTAGAGAATCGGAGTTGCAGACAAGAGGTGATATGACCACTACCCGAAGGTTCGGGGAATTCGGATTTCGAGGTATTTCTTCCCGCCTCTCGTCGACGGCATCCACCAGCAGCAGGAAGGTACGGTCAGCCGGCACTTAGCACACACCAGCTGTTCACCCGTTCAGGGGGAGATTTTGTTTGCACCTTTTTGATGTTGATGGTATGGATTAACACCATGCAATTGGATTGCACTTATGTTGCCACTACTTATTTAACCCGATTTCGGATGCATTATAGAGGTAAGTCGCTTGGTCGGACTTAATTATAAACTTGATTGGGAACGAAGTAAAATGCCGTGCGTTCAATTCAACTTATTGATCTATTCTACTTAATTTTAAAATGGCTTACTACACTATTATTCCTGACTCTCTCGAAGGAAGTTTTCATGTTGCGAGAGAGTTATGCTTATCCTAAGGTACGTATACAAATAGTGGTGTTTACGAGCAAATGGATTAAAGTGTCAAGTGACTGAGCTGACTTGAACATTTTCATGTAGGTTTTGTGTAAAGTCATTCTAAAGTTTTTCAAATTTAAATCAAGAATAAAGTAGATCTTTTTTCGTTTAAAATGGTAAATATTTTTTTCTTATTTTTTCACGAATTTAAATAAGATAGCCCGAGTAACCTAAGCGGAGATTGGGTAGTACCCTATGGGTACCCAATCCCGGTGGATGCTTTGGTCGCATGCAGACTGAGAGATGGTCGCACGCGTCTGTTCCCCAGGTCAAGGGCGGCTCAAACAGCGTCTGTCTCACAGCAAGCGGCTGAATTTATGAAACGCGGCCCCCGCCAGCTAAGTCCAAGATGGCAGCCCCATCACGGAATAGGGACCTTAGGCTAACAACCCACTGCTCCCGATTTATGAAATTGTTACGAAATCCGAAAGAAATGACCGAACTGGAACTTTGGCGACGACATGAAAACACGGACACGAATTGGAATTTGGAACGTTTTAACCCTTGCCCAACAAGGCAAGCTGGCTCAACTTGCTAAAGAAGCTAGCCGCCTCAAACTTGAAGTTCTTGGACTGAGCGAAGTCCCTTGGCCTAACACTGGAGAACACAAGACAAAGTCTGGGCAAGTACTGCTTTACTCTGGCATACGAGAAGAACACGCTACTCGGGAACGATGAGCTGGTTTCCTATTAAGTCCGCAGGCCCATGCGACCCTCATAAGATGCGAACCGATAAACGAAAGAATAATCGTAGCCAGATTTAGAACACGGGTTAGAAACCTCACAATGGTCCAGTGTTATGCGCCAACTGACGTTGCCGATTTGCAGAGGAAAGTAATTGAAATTCGGGAACGTAAGTGGAGATGGATTGTGCCCACGCTGTGAAGAGATGAGAACGAGATTTACAGAGAGGCGCTCGAATGGAATCCAGTGGGACATCGAATGAGAGGCACACCCAGAAACTCGTGGCGGCGAAGCCTAGCCGCCGAAATCCGAACTGTTGACGAGAATCTTGACTGGGACCAAGTGAAGACGCTGGTTCCGCATCCTCAACAGCGCAGGTCTTTTACCACGGCCGGAGAATCGACACGGAACCATTAAGTAAATAAGTAAGTTAAGTAAGGTGAAAATCGCATATTTTTGTGAATTTGAAAAAAACTGGTGAAACCAATGTTGTTTCTAACTAAGTCAATTTGATGCCCATCACCCATGCAACCTTAAAACTTTTAGAGTATCAACCATCAACCATAGCACCCAACGACACAGTGAGTAAGTTTTTTCGAATCATTCATAAGCTTCGACTACTATTTAAATATCCGAATCCGGTGGGAACGAGACGAGCAGGGGAGCAACGAGCGTGGTGGTTTGAGCAAGTGGAATGTCAGAGAAATTGGAGAAAATTAGAAACATGTTAATTACTATACCCACCGCACTAGATTGAACTGCGCACTCATGGATGCGAAATTTGTACGAACTTGTACATTTTTGCAACCTATAACATCAGCGTAAAATCTGACGGAGTTCTACACGCTAATCGCTTTGCAGTCAACCTCTATACAGATAACTGCTACTGCTGAACATTGCACGAAATTCAATTTACAATAAAAGGGGCAATATATGGACATCAAATTGATCAAGAGTTGTTCCTTAAACCTCTTATTTTTACACAATTTTAGGTTACTTTTTTGCAGACTCATTCGAAATGCTAAGCAGTCCTGGTCACCCGAACGGTGCCAGAGCGCTTTGATGCAACAAACTGCACACACAGAAGGCGTAGGCGTGGTGCACTTAATGAACCCTCATGATGCGTTTCCCATTCATCGTCGCTTGGGCGAGAGAAAGAGTAGGCCGAGAAAAAAGTGCATCAAAATCAGAGTGAGAGTGCGAAAGAACGAAAAAAGTGTTTCCGAAGAAGGCAATTTTAATGAAGATGCAATGGTGGTGGCGTTCATCAATCCATGATGCATCCATCTATCCATGTCGTCTCCCCGGCTTCACGAACCCGTCCTGGGCCTGAGAAAACTTTGGAAAACTGTGGCTCCCTTCGGGATGGGTCCTTACGGAGCAAGACTGGTTTTGTTGGGCAGTTGAAATGTCAAACTACGAAGAAAAAAAACCAATGCATGAGACTAGTCTATTAGGAGGTTGCAGCTGCTACTGAAGCTCTAATTGACACCTAACTTGGCATACGAATGATGATTCTAACTTTCGATCCGAAGTGATCCAACTAGCAAGGGTATGTAATTTAAACGTTTTTGTTTTATTAGGACTTTCTGCGTTCTGCGTTCAAGTTCAACATCAAGTTTTTCAAAACTACTTTATTTAAAACATTTATAAAATGCGAAAACTGTTACTACTTGGGAGAATAAACTTGATTTCGTTATGTGGGATGTTGATATTCCCTCGGTTTGACCCTGGAAACGCGAGAAAAAAAAAATCAAGAAAAGAAACATCCTCAGGCAATATCCAAATGAATGTTTGCACCCACCAGAGCAGAGGCAAGAAACGACAAAACCAACAACGTAGAAATCCTACAAAAGCCCATCCGGATTGATCGTAATTGACTAATTGACAGATTGACAGTTGACAAGGCAATTACAGCATACTTACGAGGCAGACGACGACGAAGTTGCTGAGCTGGTAATTTTCTATTTGTTTTGTTAGTTAGACTTTTTCCTCCAGCAGCCTTAACGAATCTTGTTGATCAGCCCCATTCCGGTGGTGATCACCTCGTCGCCTCGTCGTAGGAGTAAAACTTCTAAATTGGTTTCGTCTAATCCGAACTAACCGTAACTAAAACCGTCAGTAAGTGGTAATGGCGTACAACATACAACCATAGGTTCCTCCCGCTTGATAATTCAATCTTAACCCGGCAACGATGATGAGGAAAACTTTATCTTTGAAGCCCCCAAAATCAACGAAATGCGCTGCAAATGAACAAAGTTGCCCCCCACATCCTACAAGGTATCTGTCTACTGCTGCTGGTAGAAATTATGCTAACTTTTCCAGGCCCGAGTAACAGCCACCCACCGCATGTTGTTTGGGAATGTGTTGTGTAGTTTTCTTAAGCAAGGAAAAAATGTTGCCTTCATGTTGGATGACGGTTTCCTCGCAGCCAGCCATCAAAAGTAGGTACCGTCAAACGGGGCATCATGCAACAGCGGGGTTCGATGCAACATTTATACAACACTACATTGAATCAATTTTTAATTTAATGTATTGTAATAAAGTTATCTTTTAATGATAACAAAATGATGATGACATAGTTTCTCGCATCTTAAGCTAGTTGTCTTAAGTTTTATATTTTTATGTAAAATTTGAAAAATCGAGCAATAAATGTACAAATTTTAACATGTTTTGTAGTCGAAAAAAACTTTACCCAGTATGACGGATCGGCTTGATAAAATTGCCTACAAACTTTTTACAGGTTTCCTCATGTTATAGCAATATTGTTGGTGTAAAAATATTTTTCGAACAATCATCCATTTTTTTTAAATGAATATTTTTAAAATTCAGTTAGGTGTCTGGGGTAAAATGCAACAAAATGCAAATCAAAGAAATACCTTGTAAATCTCGTTTCCATGTGTTGGAATGTGAATGTTTTGCATCACGCGTTTGTAAACATTTAAATTTCATTCATCCAAACATTTATTTTTATGATTTCAGCTTGTAGAATTTTTCGTAGTATTATTTAGCCCCTAAATGTATGCAGCATCCTTATTTTCAGAAAAAATGTGAAAATTGGTTTTTACAGACCCAAAAACTACTGCAATTGGTGTTGTCGTGCGTAATGGTCTTTATTGCATCGCAAATATATTAAAAACTATGAATTTTCGTATGTGTTCATGAGATTTTTCATTAAAAACAAAGTTTGTTGCAAGTTACCCCATTTTCGAAGGAGGGTGAAAATCGCATTTTTTTAGAAAATTAAAAATAACTGAAGAGACCAATAATTTTTTTAACTACGCCAATTTGATGCCCCAGCATCCTTAAAACTTTTGATGCATAAAGGATACGATTAACTGTGAACATAAGTTTTTTAGAAGCCATTGAAGTTGAAAATTGTTGCATGTTGCTCCAGTTGACGGTACTAAAACTGACAAAACAAATTCGGCGGCTCCAGCCTCTTCTGCAAGAGGAATGTCGAAAAACTTTTGCACACTACAGAGCAAGTGTTAATTACCGCACCGATGGAAAGTTACATAATTAGGACCTACATCGTGTAATAAATGGAAGCTAGAATGACAATTAAGCAATTTTGTTTCAGAATGCGGTATAAAAATTTTTATCGTGTAAGCGATGTTCGAATAGATTGGTTTCAAATGATATGCCCTTTCGAAAGGGTTCTATGTTTTTGATGTCAAAAATGATAGGAGAGTGAGAGAGAACTAGAATTGTACTTTTAGAGGACTAAATACATTCTTTTTGGTTTGGCATTTCAACGAGGCAACACGCCTTTTATTTTGTTCCTGTTTGACCACCACCCGTTTTCCGGATAACTTTAAGTGACGACGAGGATTAAAGGTTTAAGTTTTTTGTCGAAGTGAAATCTACTGAAATCTTTTTGGATGCGATTTTGTGTCGCTTATGGTGCGTGCTTGATAAAAGAACAGTTTAGTTGTGCAGAATTTTTTTTTTATCTACGGATCAAAGTGCTACGAATATTGTATTGTTCCGAGGTAACGGAAGTGGTTTTTCTTTTGTTCCTGTGCTCAAAACGCCGAAGCACATGCGATTTTCAGAGGATTAGGCAAGATTGAAGAATTTTGAGAAACAAAAGAAGGTTCAGTAACCTACGCCAGTAATGCATGTAACCGACGCCATTTTGACTGAAGAAGCGTTTCTGTATAATTTTTTTTCCTCAAAACGGGCACTTCACATTTTAGCTAAATTGAAGTTTGCTTCATATAAACATCATAAAAACGCATTTTTTTCATTGTGCGCTGTGTTTTGTATTTTTTTTATTTGATGCTGGTAGCGATACGCGATACTGCTCCTAATTTGAGGTTATTTGCTGCAGTCTGTGTTAACCATTGTTCGTTCTGAAGAAAATCTCATCGTTTGAGAAAAGAATGAACTAAAAAAAGAAGATACACTGCAGGATTTTACCATAGAAGTTTGGTTTTGGCAGATTCGTTTGTTGGTCTTATTTTAAGGCATTTTAAGACGAATCTTTTTTGTGCCAGCTGATATCAGGTATGTTTTTTGATTTTAAACTGTTTTAATTTTTTTTATTTACTTGAAGATTTTGATTTTTTTAGGTTTATCCTTTATTAATTTTTTTTTCTTTTTCTTTTTCTTTTTATTTATTTCATTTTTTTTATTTTATATTGCGTTTGTCTATTTTTGTGTATTTTTTTTTTTTGGATTTTTTCGAGACTACTTTATTTTGCTTGCTTTTATTGCTGTTTTTTTATTCTGTGATTTTTTTTCTCGCTGTGATAAATTATTGATTTTTATTTCATTAGTGATATTTTTTCTTTATAATCATGGCACTTTCTACCACTGTTGAGCATTTACAATTTTGGTTTCAACACAACAATTACCCTGAGGCAAAATATAAAACCTCTTTTTTCCGGGAAGGGGTATTAATCAGATTGATGATAAGTTTTTTAATCGCCGATAAATTTATTAATTTAATATGTTCAATGAACATATTAAATTATTAATCAGATTACTTACAAGGAAATAATAGATGGTTTGAAAAAGTACTACACTCAGAAAAATACTACTATACATGCCATAAGATTCTCTTATGAAGTGGCGCCATAAGAAAAATCAATGAAATTCATTAGATTATCTTATGACGCGAATGAATTCTGCAGATGAACACCTACTTCAATGAGAGGTTGTTGCTTTTCATAAGAGGGCCTTAGTAAAACAGGATATGTCACGTTTGATGCGAAAAATTCAAAACAATTGATGTTAAAAATTTATTTTATTGTTCGGCTAATTTGTTTGGTACATATATTATGGTCACCATCAGCAGCACATCAATACCCGGTTCCACCGGTTCCGGTTTGTTCGGCCTCATACGGTCCTTTGACCTTGGGGTTTTCCCGTTCAACGTGCTGAAAAGTAAACAAAAAACAAATTCAAGTTTTCAAATATGTTTAACGATCACTAAAAATAAAGTTCATTTCAAACTTACCATTTAGAACAATAAAATTAATAATTCCACAACATCGTTTGAAGATTGAAAAATGACTGATGGAATCGATGTGTTCATTATTTTTCCTCAACGCTGTTTCTTCTATTTTTAATAAGAACTTCGTATGAAAATTGAAAGAATTTCATAAGACTCTTATGAAAAATTAGTTTGGACGCAAAAAAGGGGCTCATAAGACGTATCTTATGAAAACTATAATAAGAATTTGTCTGAGTGTATGACAAATCTGATTCCGATGTAATGCAGAGTAACGATTTCTGGACTCGACGTCAACGTCATGACGAAAAAGGAATAGATTTTATTTTGTCGGTTAAGCAACCAGCCGAGGAATGTAACTTCGGAGATCTTAAAGAAAGATTTACCAGGGATTTGTTAGCCATTGGGGTGTATGATAAAGATTTGCAATTGAGAATGTTTTACGAAGATAACCTAACGCTTAGTAAAGCTGAGAAAATGATTATTAATAGCGAATTGACAAAAGATAGGATGCGTAAACTGAACATTGCCGAAGAGAAATCTAGTATTATTGCGCATTTGGGGCGTAGAGACGAAACTTTTTACCGCAAGCCTAATCGAAGCAGAAGCAATCACAGAGATCGTTACGTAAGATTTCGCGACTCTAGCAGAGAAAAACAAAATTCAAAGTGTTCATAAGAAAAACATTTTTCCTTTTTAGTGTGCTAACTTTGCGATGTCCAGAAGAGTTATAGACCACAATATTCCCCACCACAAAAAAATCATCAAATCGACTTTAAGTTTTAAGTTTGCATAAATATTTTTCAGTTTAGGATTTCCACTTACTTTCACAATCAATTACTACAATAGAAGCTCTTAATTCTACGAAATCAATAGAATCAATTTAACGAAACAGCTTTTCTATAAAAGGTTGGAAATCTACACTGAAAAAATAAATTACCCGATGTTCAAAAAAAAAAAAAAGAAAAAGATTTTATCAGAATTGTTTTTTCCCATGAATATGCACCAGTAGCAATGTATGCGATGGCATTATCTGGGAAATTGAGTTTCGGTTTTTGAAATGCATTTTCTCAGTGTGGGATTTAAAAAAAAATTCAATTTTGTACTTCCACAGCCGAGGCTTGAGATATAGCTCAGTTGGCAAGTCAGTTGCTTCCTGAGCAGATGTCGGTGAGTTCGAGCCTTAGAGTAAACATCCGTGTTTTAAATTTGCGCCTTGTTTGGCCAATATAGACCGCCGGGCAGGCCTCGCAAGGTATCTCGTAGATACCAGATCTTTCCTCCGGAGGCACCTTATCCTTTAGTGAAACCAAACAATCTTTTAGGGTGTTGGAACTTTTGTAAGCCACTTTCAAACCGTGGTTGGAGAGGATCTTCCGAATGCCATTGGTCAGTGGTGGGTGGAACGGCAAACTGACCCTTTGGGATTCTTCCTTTTCTGGTTTGAAAGTGGTGGCATTACTTCGGAACCTTTTTCTTTCGTGTTTGCGTAGGATTTTATACACGAATTTTTCGTCATAACCGTCATAACGGGCTAGCCTGCTGCTCAGTCGAGCAAGAACCCCCCTCTAAGCCTCAGGGACGGCACACTCGTAAATGAAACTTCGCGATACAAGGAAACACTTTAGATTGCTCGTTTGAAATCCCACTTTATTTTTCCCTAGCACTTTAGGTCGCGACACTGGGCATTGCACGAATGGGTAGCGTAAATAGGTTCTCAAGAACCGCGCGGTAAGTTCCGCCCTTAAATGGTTGTTTGGTCCTACCTTTTAACCGAGCACGGTGAACTAACGCTGGTGGCTCTCGTCTACGGTAACCTTCGGCTACGGTCTGCACAGTCTGACGGTTGTGTGGTGGTTCGACTGGGACGTGGTGGGCTGGTCCGGGTGTCGGCTTTTTTTTTTTAGTTGGTAACCACAGGTGGTAAATCCCGGTTTACGGATTGTATTCCAAGGCACGGCGAGCCACCGCGTCCCCCCAGTTTGCTACTCTGGGTACAATGGGAAGACTCATGATATACTCCGTGTATACCTCCTACTCCCTAAACTCCACCTGGGGCCGCAGACCTGGTTCCCACCTCGAACTGTTTAGTACACTATGCTTCAATAGTGGGAGGTCTATTCGCGCTAATGCGCATCAAGGCAATACTCATTAACGAGACCACTTTCAGCAAAACCTCTCATCCTTACGACTCGACGCCTGAACTCTCCTCTAACGACTTGAGAACCGACATCTCCTCGCAATGACTCGAGATTCCCACACAAACCTCTCCTTTTCGCGACTTGAGGCCTGATCTCTCCTCTAACGACTTGAGATCCGACCCCTCCTCTCATCGACTCGAGGTTTACCTCTCCTCTGCACGATTCAAGGCCCGATCTCTCCTCTAACGACTTGAAATCTGACCTCTCCTCGTAATGACTCGAGGTGACCACTTGTACCCCTCCTCTTGTTGGTAAGGGGCCTGATCCCTCCTCTTACGACTCGGGACCCGACCTCTTATCATAAAGACTCGGGGTTGACCACACAAACCTCTCCGCCTGAAGGTTTGAGGCCTGACCTCTCCACTAACGACTCGAAGCCCGACCTCTTATCTTCAGGGTTCGAAGTTTGCCCCTTGCCCGTCGTGTGCCAGATCGAGAGCAGCTTATCCTAGACTCGCGCCTGTCACGGCACACGCGCGGGACTTAACGCAACGACTCGGATGATTCCCGACGAAGACGTCATCCTACACCGACTCGAATGGCTCGCCCGGCGTCGAGAGCCACTCTACCCGTGGGTATTCCCCGAACGTGGAATAACCCTTTCCCAACGATTTCCACTGCGAAGAAGGTCATGTCTTATCCCCGCAGCTTCTGTCGTTGAGAACCGCTCCACTCGGATACTCCCCGAAGGTGGAGCATCCTACTCACGAACGCGGCGCACCCACGGCATCCGCTACGCAGAAGGTATTGTCTTATCTTTGTAACTTCAAACCGTGGGGTCGGACGCACTCTACTCGACAGCCCCCCGTCGATGGGGTCAGTCTACTCCGACCGTTGTCCGGTCTTCTTTATCCCCCTTGGTTGGCAACCCTAGGATTTTTGGCCCGCGGATTTTCCTGCCCGTTGTGTGCCAAATCGAGAGCAGCTTATCCTAGACTCGCGCCTGTCACGGCACACATTCGGGAGTTCCGGGTGTCGGCTGTTCAGCTCCAACAGCAGACCACAGGTAGACAGGACACGTGGTACTACCGGCACCGTATTATGGACCAAACTTCGAACTGGGCGGAGGGCGGATCTCGGACGGCGTAAAGCACGGTGGCTGGAGCTGGTCGGGATGCCAGACAAGCTCCTGATCGCTGGATTGTCTGACGGACCGGGTCGTAAGCACAGCTAGGCTTTCAGACAATCGCTAGGTGAAGCTGTCGGTCAGTTTCCAGCATAAAACATCGGGGGAACATGATGGGGGATAGATTTATTGGCACATTGCCTGGTACGGGGCGGTAGATAGCGTTTACCTGGATGTGTTTTAGTTTCCTTTTCTGAACACTTCCGTTACACTTTCATCCACTTGTTCTGATGTTTTGTTAAGCAAGGCTCCTTGTTATGTGGATGCCTCGCGGTATGAATTCCAAGTGACGCTATCAGGGTCGGAGTACGCTGACCCCGTACGCAGGACAAAGGTTTCGAAGTCCATCCAGTAATTCCTCCCATCATGTCCCGTTTGCTCTGGGCGTGTTGGTGACTAACGGCTTCCTTAGCTCCATCTGGTGTCGACTAGCGTTGAGTTGACCCAACTGTACTGGCTGGTACGGTGTTCGGAAAATTACGGTGGTCATTCTCCCTCACGCAATAAAGCACCTCCTTGCATATAATGAATTCACGTAATTTACACAAAAGATTCTCACTAAACTAAACAGTAAGTTAACGCACTGGTCACAACGACTATGATCATTTAGTATCCGGGCAGTTTCAAACGTTTGTATTTTAAAAACTATTCATTTGATCGAAAAACTTTCTATGGAGGAAATGAAGGTGCTATTGTGATATTTAAAGTAAAAATATTAAAAAAAATATTTTATCGTTGATGACCAAAAAAAATTTAGAAAAAATAAACACTTCACGAGTTTTCAAGTCAAAAATAATGAATTTCCGAGACGCAAAGGAGCAAATTTGTGCAAAACTATTTTTACCATGGCTTTTTGCACCGTAAATATCTCAAACACACGTTAACGTAAAAATGTGAAAAAAATAGGCAAGAAAGTCCTTTTCATAACCAACACAACGCTGCTAAAGTTTTGCATATTCGAGCTCTAGTAACCTAGCTATAACCAAAATGAAGTGCCCGGATACTAAATGATCATAGCCTAATAATCGAAACAAAACAAACAAACTTCCGCAGCCAGAACTTATATCTGAGTCCGAAAGAATAATAAAAGTGAGCTATTATTCTTCTTGTCTTTGTTCATGCTTTTGTTCATTTCAACATAAAAACATTAAAGTGATCAAAAACATTAAGTGGTTGGGCCTACCATGGAGCAGTGAACGCAGAGACATCTGGAACACAGGAACAGAATAAAAGTGGACCATAAGTACCATACGTTTCAAAGGACTTTACTAAGCGGGTAAGATCTTCATGCCCACAAAGTTTCATTGAATACTGAGAGGTTGTTAATTTGGTGTGAAATCTGTCATATTGTTTTCTGTTAAATGATCATCATCGTTGTAATATGATTTTATTTGAACGACTAAGTACACATTACAGTGAAGTATTAAATTTTAAAAGGCAAAATATCAAATGAAAGAAATGAACATTATAAGGGTACTAGCTGACCCGGTAAACTTCGTTTTATCTTTCACTTAATAAATCATTGGAAAACTTTAACTTCATCTACACGTCTTTAACTTCTTCGAGCTCGTGAATCAATATTCATGAAAATTGTTGAAGTTGTGTCCTATTTCAAGTTGATTTTTTATGGGAGCCCAATCCATAAAATCTGAAATTTTCGATGCTATTTTATAATCCATTTATTTCCCGAAAAACCCTTCAGGTACAAAATTTCACTTCATTCTGACCGTCCGATTATACGTGTTGGTGTAACAAAGAAAACACCTCCATTTTTATAAAGTACAAACTACTATTCTTTTATTTATTTAAGCAAAAAGTGCAAATTAATTTGTTATTAATGAGCTTTACTGTTACCCAATGGGTCAAGGAAAAGAATGGGTCCCCTCTAAGGTGACTTTTGAGGGTTTAAAAATGAAACTTTGAGCACTTTGAGGCACCCCTGAACTCCCCGGTCAGTTTTTTGGTCAATTTACAAAATATATGATGTCAGTTTTAAAAATTCGATCACGACAATTTCCCAAACAACCAGCTCAATTTTCCAAACCGTACGGTGTTATCAAGTCCAAACATAATTTTCTGCAATGTGATTTTTTTTAATGGGAATTAAGGTTAAACAGCCATTACTCCAATTTGCGATGCGTGCGGTGGCTCAAACATCCTTCATTCGATTCCTCGAAAAAAATCACACAAGATAGATTTCATTGGATTCAAAAATTTCAAGTCCCAACATGTTTTTTTTCTGAATTATTTGAAAATTTTAGGGGAACTGAGGGCAAAATCAGCCAAAAAAAATTTCACGATGCTTGCGGTGGCTCAAACAGCCTTTATTTGATTCCTTGGAAAAAACCACATAAGATAAGTCGCATTTGGTTCAAAATTTTCAAGTCCGAAAATATACTTTTTCTGGACTATTTGTAAAATGTCGGGGAATAGAGGGTAAAACAGCCATAACAACCTTCATTCGATTTTCCGGAGAAAATCACACAAGATTGGTTTCATTCGGTTCAAAATTTTCGATTCCGAACTTACTTTGTTTATAATTAATTGAAAAATATAGGGAGATAAATTAACCACATGCCTTAACTCGATTTTCCAAAGCGTGCAGTTGCTCAACCAGCCTTCATTTGATTCCTCGAAAAAAAAAACATTAGATAAGTCTATTTATGTTTAAAAAATTTCATTCCAAATCAGTGTTTTTCTGGATTGTTTACAAAATATAGGGGAATTAGGGGTTAAAAAGCTCGTGCGGTATCTGAAACTATGTCAAATCAATTCTCCGGACATTTTTCTAAAGGAAAGTATATGTTAAAATATTTGGTTCATGTAGGAGGGAAGATATTGAATTTCTTCGCGGTTTATTCACTTTTTCCCTATTTGGCAACGGACCAAAAATTCAAATGTGTTCAACCGTTGTTTGTTTACGTAACAGCAGTAGCGAAAATAAACTTGCATACCATCTTAATTGTCCCGAGACAATCCATCACTCATCATCATTATGCCATCAGAGATATTTATCCAGATTGTCTCGTCCCGCGTGGTGGCAATTTTTCACCCAAACAAAAAAACAGGATGAATAACGGAGGAGGGGCAAACCCAAAATTTTTCTCTACCCCCATCATCGGTCGGTCGGGAGATGTCATGTAGGCAAACAAAATCACGGAGCAGCGAAGAAAAATGACACATGATCCCGACAAATTTTTCCCTCGCCTCAATTTTCTCAAGTCAGCCGGAAAATTTTCGACTCTTCCTCTCCAAGAGGCGCAAAAAAAAGAGACTAATGTCCCTTACGTGTTGCGAAGCTCTGCTGGATGACAACTCAGTCAAATTTTTATGACATCTCAACTTTGTCGTCATGTTTGCAAACACTCGAACAGTTGTGAATGGGTGGCATTTTCCCCCATGGTAAGGGTAGAAAGTCAAAAAAATTCAAAATTCGGCACTTTTTTATTGGAATTCCTAAGTCTGATAGTTATTTACATTTAATTTACATATCAGAAAATTTAATGGTGTTCCCTAAAATTGGTACCCTTACCATATAGACCCCTGTTATCGTGTTCACTACTAGATGGGGGACCATTGAAAGAGTTCTATTTTCGCCATTCCATATCGGTTATCGCTTGAGCAAGAAAGAAAGAAAACTGAAAAGCTGGGCAGAGATTTTCTCGAACAATGTGCACAGCCGGCAGAGGAAAACTTAAACCGATGGCGTGTAATTTATCGGCTCAATCAATCATTTAGATTCTCTGACGTGATTCAAAGTTTTGAAAAATTGGATGAAAGATAGTCGTCGTCGTCGGAAGTTTTCCACGCTGCTGCTGCTGCTGCTGCTAATTTGAAGCGTGATTGCTTGGCGGAAAATTGGCGTCAAAAGCATTTTTTTTTCCAACGCAAGCTTTTTTTTTTGATTGAAACAGCCACTGTTGAAGGTACAAAATATTCAAGAGAAACACAAAAAATTACATTCTGCCAACAAGTATTCGCGTTTTTTCGTACATTTTTTTTTTATTCTAAATACACTACATGTGAAAAAAACTTTTCCACGAAATTTCCCGAGATTCACTCAGTTATATCCTTACTTTGCATGGTGTACAGGGTTGCCAAATTTTTTTTTCAAAAATCAGGGAACTGGTGGAATAAAAATCAGGCAAAATCAGGCGACGATAAAGTAACGGAAATTTCGCTAAAAGTGATGACCTTTTTTTTGGTTACCGCTCCTCATTTTCTCTCTAATATGTGTTGTGAGCCTACTTGGTTGAATAATTCTACTGAATCAAAGCATCAAAGCAATCACAAGTTCGCTTTTTTTAAATAAGAATTCCAGGGAATCTTTCGATTGCTTTGGTTCAGCCACATTTCCACTTTTTCACTTCAGCAATGGTACCTAATTCAGTTCCTTACTACCCATTTTTCATCACATTCGCAAATCAGGCAAAATCAGGCATATTTTCAAAAATCATGCAAATTCAGTGGCTTATCAGGTTGTCAGGCAGAACCTCGAAAAATCAGGCAATACCTGAAAAATCAGGCACATTGGCATCTCTGATGGTGTACACTAGACCGCTGCAAGGTATGTTTAGATATTTCGAATTTATAATTTTTACACCTTCCATTACTTTTCTTGGTTGCTTTTACTGGCACAAATAGCAATAAAATTTATGAAAGCGATTCTTCCCGAATAAGCGCAACGAGTTTTAATTGCGTACGGAAATTTGCAAGGGAAACCGATTTCTTTCATTTAAAAAACACCAGAGACGACCTACTAAAAGTTAAAAAAAAGTATAACTTTAGATTTTAAATGCTCATTGTTTCGTGCTCAGACACTGAAAAAGTCTATTTTCTAACAGACAGAAATTTGGAAAAATAAAATCGTTTAAAAATGCATTCTAAAATTTTTTGCCAGGGGTCGAACACCGCTCACGCTAGGAGCATAATAAAGCAACAGCATGGTGTTAGATTCTGCTTCAGTGATAAATACAGCTAGTGCTTCACTCTTGGATGGAATGACACTCAATGGAGTAAGTCAACGAAACGGGATACGAAACTCTCAAAATCGTACGCTGGATTTGGTTTTCTCGGATGATTCTATTTTGATTAGCCCCATAATCGAAGTCAGCGATGTCGTTGTCCCTATAGACGGGTACCACCCTCCTTTGGAGTTCGAAATTTCATTCCCGTGTCCCATCGATTTTGTTGAGAATTTCGATGCATCAGCTCGTGACTTCAATCGTGCGGATTTTGATACCATGAACCGTATTCTGTCTGGAGTTGACTGGTCTGATCTTCAAAGTTGTACTGACGTAGATGTGGCTGTTGATACATTGAGAGCAATTCTGGATGACGCTTTTGAGAATACCGTTCCCCTGGTGCGACCTCCTCTCCGACCCCCTTGGACTAATGCTCACTTGAAGCGGCTGAAAAAGATACGTTCGAAATTGCTGCGGAAGTTTAGTAACTCCAGATGTCCATTCGTCAAAAGCAAGTTGAACGCTGCGACTAAGCAATACCGAATATACAATCGAATTTGCTATCGCCGTTATGTGGATCGCACTCAGAGTGAGCTTCGTCGCAATCCAAAAAAGTTCTGGAAATTTGTGAACTCCAAACGGAAGGAGTCCGGGCTTCCAGCTACACTCCAATTGAACAACCGTATTGCCAAGTCACCTGCTGAAAAATGCTATCTTTTTGCGACGCACTTCGCTAGTGTTTTTTCAGATAAGTCGCCATCTGCCAGTCAATCGAATGCTGCCGTAACACGACTACCTGTCGATGTGCTCGATCTGGATGTTTTTGCTGTTAGCGAAGAAATGGTTTCAGAAGCTATCATTAATTTGAAAAATTCGACTTCAGCCGGACAGGACGGAATACCGGCGTGCGTACTGAAAAATTGTCGCAATGTACTGGTGAAACCTCTTACGCGTATTTTTAATCAGTCTCTAGAACAGCAAAAATTCCCTGCCATCTGGAAAAAATCATTTATGTGCCCAGTATACAAAAAAGGTGACAAAAAAGATGTTCTTAACTACAGAGGTGTCACATCGCTAGCTGCCTGCTCGAAGGTATTTGAGAAGATCGTCAACAATGTCATGTTTTCAGCTTGCCGGAACTGGATCTCTGAGAACCAGCATGGATTTGTTCCTAAACGCTCGGTAACTTCAAACCTGATGGTTTTCACATCCTTCTGCATATCAAATATGGATGACGGCAAACAAATCGATGCGATATATACCGATATTCCGGCGGCATTTGATTCTGTAAACCACGATATTCTGCTGAAAAAATTGCATCGATTGGGGTTTTCCGAACGAATGTGCGCGTGGATTAGAAGCTACCTAACGGATCGTCGATTGGCTGTTAAAATTGGTTCTGCTGAATCCTCTGACTTTATTCCAAAGTCCGGGGTACCCCAAGGCAGCAATTTGGGTCCTTTACTGTTTACGCTGTTCTGTAATGACATCAATTTGTTGCTCACTGGGTGTGGAGTTTTGCTGTATGCGGATGACTTAAAAATATTCCTAGTCATAAACAGTCAATCTGACTGCCTCGAGTTGCAACGCTTCTTAGACACAGTTGTGAGCTGGTGCGCTAACAATTTACTTGTCTTGAGTGTTGCGAAATGCTGTATTATCACATTTGGGCGCAGGAAAAATCCCTTTGTGTATGATTACAATGTTATGGACGAGCAGTTGCATCGTGTTGAGGAGATTAAGGATCTTGGCGTTTTGTTGGACAGTCAAATGACTTTTAAGCGGCATTACTCCAAGGTACTCGAGAAGGCTAACCGTATGCTGGGATTTATCATACGTCTGAGCAAAGAATTCACAGATCCGGTCTGCTTGCGAGCTCTGTATTGCTGTCTGGTGCGATCAATACTGGAATCCGCGAATCTTGTATGGTGGCCTTTTGAAGCCGCATGGACAGCACGTTTTGAAGCAATTCAACGTCGGTTCGTACGTTACGCTCTTCGAGAGCTACCTTGGGAAAATCCTTTGAATTTACCGCCATACGCACAACGTTGTGCCCTGCTTGGACTTCATACGCTGTCGGATCGTCGTTCCATCGGTCAATCGCTGTTCGTGGCAAAAATTCTTCGGAACGAAATTGATTGCTCCTGGCTACTTTCTCGCTGTAATATTTATGCGCCAGAACGAACTCTACGAAATAGAAACTGGTTATCTCTGGAACCGAGAAGTACGCGTTATGGAAGCAACGACCCTCTTCGTTCAGCAAAAATATGCTTCCTTAGTTATTATAATATCTTTGACTTTCATGTATCCACTTTAACCTTTCGACGCCGTATTGAATCGGAATTAAGTGTTCAACTACGAAGTTGAGTAAAACTATCGTGCTTTGTACAACTAACATTAAGATGATCATTAAGACACCCATGTCAGATGATTTTATTTTATATAAATAAATATAAATAAAAATAAATATAAATAAATAATGAGAATTCCTCCCTGGGGCAATATAAGCACCATTGATCGGGCCGAGATGAGCGTTTTCAGCCGTAGAATCTAGCAGCGAATTCAACTCGATGAAGTCAACTGAATTATAAAGCTACAGTTTCACTTGTTTCATCTGACGATTTGGCATACTGATAAAGTGTCGGTGAGATAATCAGAGGACACGAGTTTGATTCCTGGTCGAGGCGATTTTTTTTCATTTATCATTTATGATCGATGCACGATTGCACGTAACGGTGAGTCGTAGATCTACCAACAAAGCAATAAGACAATAATGAATGTCTGTTTGTAGAGAACAATCAATTGACACACAGGGGAGATGGGGGCATAATGGCCACCTCAAGGGAAACAGTTATTTAACCATAGAAAATAGCTATAATATGGAGGTTACATTATTGTTTCGTGTTCAGACACTTGAAAAGCCTATTCCCTAACGGGTTGAAACGTGAAAAAGTAGATGAAAACGTTAAAAAGTGCATTTTAAAAAATTTTGCCAAAAGCTGAAAACCAGCCACTGTGGAGGCATAATGAGAACCCCCCCTGAGGCAGTATGAGCATCATTATTCAGGGCAAGATGTGCGTTTTCTGCCGGGGAATCTAGCTGCGAATTCAATTCGATGAAGTCAGGTGAGTCGTAGATTCATCAAACAAAGCAATAACAAAATAGTCTAGGTCTGTTTGTAGAATACAAACAATTCACGCACGCTCATACATTATGTGCTTTGTTCGGAGGATGATGCTACTAGCCGTATAATGTAACAATAAAAAAATCGATCATGAATTGTAAATGGAAAAAAATCACCTCGAACAGAAATTTAACTGTAGTCTTTTGATTACCTCTCCGACACCTTACCAATAGGCTAAATCGTCGGAGGTGAAAACTAGTCAAGGTGTGGCGCTATAAATCAATTTTAATTCACTGCTAGATTCTACGGCAGAAAATGCTCATTATGCCTCGATAATATGGTGCTCTATATACCCCTAGTCAACAAATTTAAGTAAAAACGTGTTTTAAAATTGATAAAAGTGATAACTCAAAAATTTTATGATGGTAAAAATTGAGAAACAATGTGTACATCATGTTGCAGTGCGTACATTATAGATCAAGGTTATTTTAAGATCATAAGAGCTTATTTCTTGGTGCTCAAAAATTATAATATTTTCGTAACTTGAGAACCAAGCTAGTTTTTTTTAAATATCTCTGTAAAGATGATAAGGAGATTCCTTTTTTTGTGAAAAATTAATACTATAGGAAGTACGAAACAAATCCTCATGAAAATTTATTTAAGAAAATACGTACTTTCGTAGAAAAGCGTAGTGCTCATTATGCCCTGGGTGCTCGTTATGCCCTCATCTCCCCCACTCATACATTATGTTTCTGGTTTTGTTTTCTTTTTGTTTCGTTTGGCGAATGATGCTACTAGTCGTATAATGCTAAGATAAAAATAATCGATCATGAATGGTAAATGAACAGAAAAAATCACCCCGACCAGGAATCAAACTCGAATCTTTTGATTACCTTACCTCAACACCTCAAACACCACCAAACCAACACCAATAAACTAAATCGTCAGATGTAAACTAATCAAGCTGTAGCTCTATAATTCAGATGACTTCATCGAATTGAATTCGCTGCTAGTTTCTACGGCAGAAAACGCTCATCGTGTCCCGATAAATGGTGCTTTGTTCGCCCCGAGTCAATAAGTTTACGTTAAAACGGGTTTTAAAATTGATAATAGTGAAAAATCAAAAATTTAATGATGGTGAAAATTGAGTAACAATATGTAAATCTGGTTGCAGTGCGTACATTATAGATCAAGATGACTTGACGATCATAAGAGTTTATTTTCGGGTGCTCAAAAATTATAATATTTTCTTCTGAATCAGCCGACTCGATTAACATATACTACCAGAATGTTGGTGGTATCAATTCTTGCTTGATTGACTATTTCCTCGCCACTTCGTGTTCCTGCTACGACATTATCGCTTTTACTGAAACATGGCTCAACGACCGCACTCTATCTAGTCAGGTTATCGGCTCTGATTACGCAGTGTTTCGTTGCGATCGAAGTCCACTCAACAGCAAAAAATCGACCGGAGGCGGTGTGTTACTGGCTGTTAAATCTAAACTCCCCGCCATGCTTATTGAAGACGAATCTTGGTTCAATCTGGAAATTCTTTGGACCCGCATCGATATTGGTGATCGGAAACTTTATGTGTGCGTAGTGTACGTGCCTCCTGATCGTTCCAGTGATCTCGTTGTAGCCGAATCTTTTTCACGTAGCCTCTCTAAAGTCAGTTCCATTTGCTCTCCTGAAGATGACATCCTCGTCATCGGCGACTTCAACATGCCTGGCTTGAAATGGTGCTTTTCACAAGGCGGATTTCTGTTTCCAGATCCTCCGCGTTCTTCTTTCACGGCACCTTGCAGCGTCTACTTAGATGCCTTAAGCACAGCGACTCTACGTCAGATAAATTACATTGAAAACGAGAACGGCAGGATGCTTGACCTCTGCTTTGTTAACGAAGGGTTCAGGATTCCGACGATCGATTTAGCTCCCGCTCCACTCGTCAAAGACGTCCTACATCACCCAGCTTTAGTGGTCTCACTCGGTGCCGCTAGGTTATATTCTCCCATTGAGAAAACGTCTTACTATAACGATTTCAAGAATATGGATTCCGAGGCTATATTGCGCGTTCTGGAATCCATAGAATGGGAAGTCGAGCTCGATCTTTCTGATCCCAACGCAGCTGCAGAGAAATTTACGAATATCGTTAATTACACCATCGATCGCCATGTGCCGAAACGTAGCGTAGGTGCTAATCTACGGACTCCGTGGGTCACTAAAGAACTGCGGGAACTGAAGACAGCTAAAAAACGTGCCCTTCGTAACTATAACAAGCAAAAGTCGCTCTACGCTCAGAATGAATACCGCAAACTGAACTCGACTTATAAAAAGACCAGTAAGCGCTGCTACCAGAATTATCTTAATCGGCTCCAGCGAAACTTCAAGACCAGTCCGAAAAAATTTTGGAAGCACGTAAAAAATCAGCGGAAAGAAACAGAGCTTCCGTCCCACATGTTTCTGGACAACAACACAGCCGCTTCCGACCCCGAAATTTGTGAGCTCTTCGCCGGGAAATTCTCAAGCGTTTTTACCACCGAGGTCTTCAGAGCAACTAGCCAGGGCTGTCCGGAATATTTTACCTCCGGGTTCATCTTTGAATGGATTCCTAATTGAAGATGCAGCCATCTTGAAAGCAACAGCAAAGTTGAAAAATTCTACCTCAACGGGCCCGGACGGTATACCAGCAACTTTTTTGAAGCGTTTTATGCCACTTTTGCTGACTCCCATCAAATATATTTTTCAATCATCGCTGGATAACGCAATTTTTCCCTCACTGTGGAAGGAACCTTATATGTTTCCTGTCCATAAAAAAGGGGACAAGAGAGATGTTAGCAACTACCGTGGGATATCAGCTCTATGCGCTATATCCAAACTCTTTGAACTGGTCGTTATGGATCCTGTTTTCTCGTTTTGCAAACCTTACATTTCCAACGACCAGCATGGATTCATGCCTAAACGATTCACAACTACCAACTTACTGAGCTTCACATCTTTCGTTCAAGACTGCTTTGCCAGGAAGACTCAAACTGACGCCATTTACACTGATCTCTCAGCTGCGTTCGACAAGGTGGGCCATGATATTGCTATCGCAAAGCTCGGACGCTTAGGATTCTGTGGATCTCTACTGGATTGGTTCCGGAGTTATCTAACGGGACGGAAATTATCCGTTCGAACTGGTGAATCCTTTTCCAGGCAATTCCCTGCCCCCTCAGGAGTACCCCAAGGAAGCCATTTAGGACCGATAATTTTTGTAATCTACTTCAATGACGCACTCTCGCTCCTTGAAGGCACAAAACTTGCTTATGCTGATGAGCTGAAACTTTTTCACGCCATAAACAACCAAGACGATATTGACTTTTTACAGCAGCAATTTTCCGTATTTGCTCACTGGTGCGACATTAACTGCCTGCCGTTGAACCGCAGCAAATGCTCGGTTATATCATTTTCCCGTAAGCGGCACACTCTTCGTGCGGAGTACATCCTTGGAAGCGAAACCATCACCCGAGTAGAACACATCAACGATCTAGGAGTCATCCTCGATCAACGGCTGGAGTTCAAGACTCACACTAACTATGTTGTTGACAAAGCTTCTAGAAACCTTGGATTACTGTTTCGCATGGCCAAAGACTTCAAAGACGTGTACTGCCTTAAAAGTCTTTATTGCTGCATAGTTCGTTCCATTCTCGAGTACGCATCTGCTGTCTGGTGCCCCGTCTATCAGAACGGAGCTGAACGAATCGAGGCTATCCAGCGGCGCTTCCTGCGGTTTGCCCTACGTCACTTGAATTGGTACGATCCGTTTCGTCTGCCAAGCTACGAAAATCGTTGCCGCCTTATAGACTTGGACACGCTTCAAGTTCGTAGGAACGCTACTCGAGCTCTGGTTGTGGCTGACCTGCTGACTTCGAGAATAGACTCACCCACGCTGCTGGAAGCTGTCCCTCTCAATGTACGACCCCGAGGATTAAGAAACCAGCATTTGCAGCTCTACGTCCCCATTCGTCTGAACAACTATGGGGCCAACAGCGCTTTTGTCGGAATCTTAAAACTTTTAATCGTTTTTCTGCGCATTTCGACTTTGACGTTTCGAGAAATGTGTTCCGAAGGAAAATATTAGACGTGTCCAGAACTGTGTCGAGTGGATTTTAATTTTGATAAGTTATTTAGGATTAAGTTATCATTTGGATCAACATATGATCCGTTGATTTTTTATACAAATAAACAAATAAACAAATAAACAAATTTGAGAACTTCGTTGGTTTTTCAAAAATAATTCTGTAAAGATGTTAAGGAGATTTCGTTTTTGCTGAAAAATTAAAACTATAGGATGTACGAAACTAATCCACATGAAAATTTATTTAAGAGAATGCGTTCTTTTATTGAAAAAAAAGAGTTCTTTCTATGCCTCGGGTGCTCGTTATGCCCTTATCTCTCCTTTATACCTATAGCCCAGATGTTTCAAACGCTCAAATCCTTTTTCGAAATCAACCAGCAGAAGTTCTACTGAAAGTTGATGTGCACAATTGATCCAGACATTCACAGACTTTTAAAAATGTCAACTCGAGCACAATTTTTCAGTTCACCAACACTTATTAAATATGTCACGAAATCGCTCATCAAACAAACGGAAAAATTGCTATGATGAAGAAAAATTTGTTCTGCGAGCTACAGTAGCGGTATGACGAAAGGGTTGACTTTAAATTCGTGTTTTTTTTCTCTGAAAGTGATGCAAATCTGATCTCGGCTTGGTGTACAGTTCATTTTAGTTTGTTTGGTGTTATTATTCTTGTCGTGGAAATATGAAATATGGGCCATCGCCGCGCGTTCTGATTTTTTAACACACTCGCCAGCCAACCAAGCCAAGCCACGAGCATTCCGTTATTTTTAGCAGCTCGTAAAATCGTGAGGTAAATTTATTGCACACATCATAATTGTAACCCTGCGAAGTCGGTTGACACAATCTGGGCCACTCGGTTCGTTCTTCTCAAGTGTGTGTAACGTGCCCAGCGTAATGATTCATTATGGTAACTATCTTGCCAAATATGCTTCCTTTCTCATGTTTTCATCCAAGTCGCTCACGATCTAGTTTAGTTGCAGCACTTGCCCCTGAAGTTATGCTCCTTGAAAATTAATTTTAGGTGATAGTAAAAAAAAATTAAAACAAGTTAGAACAAATCGGAACAAAAATTTCTAATGCAGCATCGGTTGAGAAATTTTCACAAATTTGTGTATAGTTGAACAATCAGAATGTTTCAAATTGTTGTCTCAACTTAGCAAAATTGTTTCTATTATCCCAATCTTACGACAATTAAAATGATTTTCTCTAGGTCCATTGGTTTGTTCTGACTTATAGTCAGTCGATTATTCTGCTTTCAGTTTGAATCATTAATTGGATAAAGAAAATCCTCCTATCTCGTTGAAATGCACTTCGAGATCCAGAAAAAAATAAATCCATACGGGGATGTCGTTCAGAAAAGTAAAACTTTCCTTCCCTCAAGTGAGAAGAACTATTCCCGGTGCATTTGTCCCGCAGCACTTTTAGAATCGATTCGATTCGTTCGAAGCAATCAACTTCGAAGATGCCGTCCCCAAACGACTTCGAGCAAACTGCATTTGCTAATTGATGTTCTCGTGTTTTTGTGAATTTCGGTTTGACAGTGCTGGGTGTCAATTGATTTTTCAAAAAGGAGAAAGACAAATTTTCGAGTTGTTTTTTTTTTTTCATTTTAAGTTTGTCAATTTCTCAAATTAATGTTAATTTAATTTGAAATGAAAAGTTTGAAGACTTTTTTCCATTGAATTGATGATATTTGAATGAAAAATACATTTCTCAGCTCTTACCCTCGAAATGCAGCTCGTTTCTTTGCATAGTCAAATGAACTTCCTTCGGAAGCCTTTGAAAGATAAAGACAAGGAAAAAAAAACAAACCCCCCTAGAAGCACATCCGCACAAATAGGACTTGATAAAGCGATTTTCTCTCGATTGTAGCAAGGATATACCCGGTGACCGATAGAAATAGTGATTGGATTTTCAATTTGGGTCAATTTGTCGTTTCCGTTCGGCAATTAAATCCTTTTCGCTCCGGCTTCGACTAGAGAATGCAAAATCAGTCTCCTACTCTAAAAAGACAGAAAAAAAAGTCAGTGTGTTTGTCTATTCGGTGCGCTTGGGAAACAAGATTGATAATGAAGTTTGCTGAGCTGTGGAGTAAAAAAAATGTTAATTCCTCAGGCCACATTTTGAATTTTCAAAAGATCTCACTATTCAGAACGGTTGAAACTCTGAAAGTGTTTGGAGCTAAGAATAGGATTTTTTTTCTATACGAGAATTTATAAAATTTCAACTCTTTTTACGGTAATGCATGAACCAATACAAATTTTTTAACATAACTGTTATTCCTCACAACAAAAAACTCCAAAACCTCTAAAAAACGTCCGGATCGGAATCCAGCTTGTTGTCGTAGGAGGCCTGTTCAGGATAACTTTGCAGAGTACTTTGAGATTTGTTGAGTGAGATCATAGTTATGCCACGCCAGCTACCGCACTCCGTCAGGTCTCCTTTCTTCGGGACCTTTACGAGGATACCCTGCTTCCAGTCGGCGGAGAAAGTTGCAGTATCCCAAATGTCAGCGAAAAGTCGTTGTAACATTTGTGCTGACAAGGCAGCGTCGGTTTTGAGCATCTTTGATTGCCGCTTCTATTTCAACCAGCGAGGGTGCTTCCGAGTTGACGCCATTAATGCGGCTTACTGTTGGCGCTTCGAGTAGCGGGATCTCTAGCGGCCATCGCTATTTGTGACTCGAAAAAGTTGTTCAAAATGCTCAGTCCAATGTTTGAGCTGATCTGTTCGATCTATCAGCAGCTGACCTGATCGGTCTTTCAGCGGCATTCTTGCTCAGTCCTTGCACCACTAAGGCGGCGAGAAATGTCATAAAACAATCGGATATGTCCAGTGGCGGCGGCTCTTTCTCTCTCTTCGGCTAGGGAGTTTGTCCAGACTCTCTTGTCTCGTGTACAAGTTCGTTTAACGGCCTTTTCCAGCTCCGAAATTGGAAGCGGGCGGCTGTTTTTGCTGACCCGGTCCATGCCTGCTCAGTTCTGGCTTTCCGTTAAAGGGGAGGTCGTTGGTCTCTTGCAGTGATCTTGATCAGAGGCGAAGCGCACGATAGTCGTGCAAACCAAGCGAGCCTCGAGTTATGAGCAAAGGCCGGACCTTGAGTCGTCAGAGGAGAGGTCCTTAGCCTTGAATCGTAACAAAAGGCAGGGTATATATGCTGGAGTTTGGACTTAAATTGAGTTAGCCGATGAGAACTTATACGCGGACATGGTCTCTTATCTCGGGTGCAGCTTTCAAGTCCGGATGGGAATTATGACCAGAGGCCCCAGGTGGACTTTATGGCGTAGGGCTACTTAGTATCATGAGTCGACCAATTGCACCCATGGACCCAGAGTAGCCAGCTGGGAGGGCGCGATGGCTCGCCGTGCCTTGGAATGCAATCCGTAAAAAGTCCAGTAGGATAGAGCCTATAGGATAGTCGTAACAAAAAATAAAAGCGGTAGAGCACTACCTGCAATGTGCCCCAAGAATCTTAGGGAAATAACGAGAGAACTGGTCCCTCAACATAATATTAATAGCAAGTCCCGTACAACTGGGATACGAGCTAGGAGGAGTTAATATCGTTGGAAGAACTGCGTGACATCGCAAAATCCCATCAGCTGTAAATGGCTCCCGGTCCAGATGGCATCCCGAACATTGCAGTTAAGGCTGCGATTAGGGAATTTCCCGAAATGTTCCGATCGTCACTGCAAATTTTCATTGAGAAAAGGATGTTTCCAGAGGTTTGGAAACGGCAAAACCTGGTTCTGCTGCCCAAACCAGGAAAGCCATTGGGGAACCCATCGGCATACGGGCATATTTATATGCCTACTGGATACGGTTGGAAAGGATCTGGAAAAGGTGATCTTGAATCGTATCCAGCGGTACACCGAGGGCGAAGGTCTAACAATCAATTCGGCTTTCGAAAAGGGCGATGCACAGCCGACGCCATTCACACTGTCATCGAAACGGCTGATAAAGCCAGACTCAAGAAGAGAAGAGGGGATCGTTTTTGTGCGGTAGTAACATTTTTTTTTTCGATTATAGTCGTGTTACCATCTTTATGGCATTCGCGGCTTTATCAACAGTGCAGTTGGCGGATCGTTACTGAAAAACTTATCCGGTACAACTGTGTTCGATGCTTGCTCTTGGGCTCGAACTCGAGGACATCGGCTCAGGAGGTTGTAACATTGATACCGAAGTAGGAGCCAAAGTAGTCAGCGGAGGATAATTTCGAGTGTGGTTTCGTCATTCCTTCGGTATGGAGGGGTGGCCTGGAAATCTAGTCTTAACATCCAGTATAACCAGCAGAAGCTGAACAGTGGACAGTGTATAGTCGGAGGCTGCATGCGTT